>NC_056732.1:392112093-392412093 GCF_019279795.1 Protopterus annectens | reverse complement strand
ATTAACAATGATAAATTCAAAAACAAATATTAGGAAGTAGCTAACATTATACATTATGGTTTACATAGAGTTTAAAAACATATCAGAACTAAGTGTGATATGCAGATCACATGCATATTTCAAAACATGGTCCCCGGGATTCAGCAAACATCCGTACAGGAATAGCTTATTCCTGTATGGAAGGTACCGTTCCCATATAGCATAGCAGCACGCCATGCATATGAATGAATGCGTGCTGCCTTGCTGCAATATGTACACAGAAATGTGTATGAGCATAGGGTTGTGAGTCTGAGAGGAGTGCTCTCACAAGATACATGCCCACTGCATAACAGAGGTGCCGTACAGCAATGCAAAAAGAGCAAGATCACTCTTTGAACATCAGAGATGTGGCCAAAATGCCATGTAGTGTATGGCTGTAAAATAAAAGTGCAGTGGCCACTGTAAAAATAGTGGCAAACCATTAAAGAATGAAGTTAGAAAATAATGACATAGAATTTGAAGTGCAGACATCATACCTTTCAGAAAATGCATGGAAATACAAAATATGTTAGTCTAACAGCCATAAAGTTTGCAAGAGAAATACTTAAAAAATGTCCGTAATGTTTTTTTTTGTTTTTTTCACATCAGCAAGAAAGTTTAAGTGCAGCTGTGCAGGTCTGCCTGCTGCATAGCTACGCTTAGCCGAGCTGAAACAGCATAAATAGTTAAATAGCAACACACACACACACACACACACACACACACACACACACACACACACACACACACACACACACACACACACACACACACACACACACACACACACACACACACACACACACACACACACACACACACACACACACACACACACACTGCATAGTGCTGGAATAGCATAATGGTTAGCATGTAGGCTTTGCAAGTGAACAGGCAGCGTTCTAACCTTCACAATGCCATTTGTATGTGAAATCACCACAAATGTTATTTTAAGTGTAGTTACATAGTAAATAATTTATATTTGCAACCAGAGCAGTGTATTAGGGCCAAATGTGAGGTGTCAGTGTAATAAAGTTGTAAAACCCCCATATAAACACAAGTGCCCCATACAGATAAACACACAAGAATAAATGTAATGAAAGCACAGAGTGGGATGTTAGGGAAGGTAAACAAAATAATAATATGTCAGGAATGATGAATCAATCCCACACAGCTGATAGTCTATAAAACTAAAATGTAAGCAATACCAAGCATAGCACAGCCACACTTACTGGTTGTAAGCATTGCTTAAATATGAATGCTAAACAGTGAGTAGCCAAGCTAAGTGGATTTTCCCAGTGATAAGCAGTGCTGAACCCACCCCTTTAAGCACTGACAACCTTAGCTAAGCAGGTTCTCCCGTAGCATAGCTGAGCTCAGCAGTTTCAAAAGTAACCAGTCATGGCAAAGTACGGAAATTGGCCCTATGTAAACACTGTAGGCAGAAATAAAGCCCATAACCAGTTGTAGCTCATCACTGTAGGCACTATGGCTGGAGTAGGAGAAGGTGTTCACTTTCATGCGCAGTGCTAGGGTATTCTGGAGTCCAGGGTCATTGTTAGACTCCTTGTTGAAAACCATGATTTGAGACTCCTGCAGGGCCAGTACCAGGGCTCAGAATATAAAGCGGAGGAATGGGACCATCTCACCTGTTATCTCACCAGTGCTACTGGGATCCATCAGACTTCTGAGCAGGTTCAGCATCACTATGCTGATCTCAAGCAGAGGAAGAGGGACCTTCTAGATCAGTGGGAACAAGACGCTTGGGCAGGCAATGCCCCAGTAGTGTGTAGTTATCAGCATGAGTTGCTGTTAAAGATAATCCAGGCTGTGTATGTGATGGATAGGAAGTCATAAATGTTTCTCTGTCTCCTGTACAGCTGCAGCTGAGAGGGCTTTGAATGTGGAGGCACATAGCAGCAGGTTGCAAAGGCTGCACCATGAGGCTGGTGAGTACTGATCTAGCTGTCAGTATAATCGAAAGTAGTAGAATATCACCTGTAATCTGTGTATTGTTTGAACCAAATAAAACTGAAATTACCACAGATAATGCTAGTGATATACATAAAACAGTAATAATCTGTCAATAAAACTATACAACTCTGGACTGTTGTGTTTTATTTGCAATATGTTAGTAGGAATTGGAAATGTGTATAGCTTTTGTGCAGCAAATATGGTTCTGATAGCATTAAGTATCTGAGGTTCATGTGGCAAACAGTCAAGTTTTGTACAACAGATTAAGCATAACAAAGTTCCCCTGTACTATGATCTGATAGCTGAATATTAAAAATGTGTGCTAACCCTTGCTTCCTGTAATGTAATATCTGAAAGTGTGAGCACACAGTAGCACAGCTGTCTGCCATGCATGAATGTCAGAAGTACAAGATCAGATTGGCCAAATCATAGATTAATAGGTAGAAAACACTCACACATGAAATAGCAGTTCCTTGATAGCTTGTTCTGATAAACATCAGCATTGTGAATACTTTTTGAACAAACTGGCAGGGTTTGAATCCCAGCAGTGGTACTAACCTCTCTGTATATAGTCACACAAGAATATGTGAGTATTGTTACAAATAGTAAGTATAAACAAAAAGAAGAGAAACCACCAGCCGAACAGATAAAACATTTATTAAAACAGCAAAACTGCAAAACTAAAAAGTGCACTATAAGCGCTTTCGGCTGTATCCTTTCATCAGATAATGCACAATTAAAACGAACATCACTTTTTAAATTACAAACAACCAATCAAATTAAATATTGGATTCTCCTTCTCTTTAAAGCTGGTTTTAAAGGAACTGATATACGAAAACCCACTTAAAGCCACTTTAAAGTGCCTTAATCATCCTCTCACCATCCGCCATTGTTGTGGCCAGCAACAAAACTAATCAGCCCTATCAAGTCTTGAATCCAGAATCCCTTACAGTCAGCAACCATACTACTGCACCATCTGAGCTCGATAAGTTACTCTTGCTTTGCCTAACTTATCATACCATCTGGGGTCTTTTAACATTAATGAAAAAGCTAGCAGCCCCAGGTCTTGAACCCAGGACCCCATACACTACAATCAGAGACCATACCACTACAGCACCTAAGCTGCATAATTTATGCTTGTTCAGTCAAACTTAACATTCAATAGAGTGCCTATATGTTTAACCGTGTATTACCATCACTGAGCGGCAGGCAAACCACTTGACATATGCTCAAACACAGAATAGATAAACAGTAGTTATCATATCTAACCGGATTTGCGCATTGGTAAGCACTGCTAAGACAAGCCCACACAGTTTAAATGCCTGTATGTTTAACCGTGTGTTAGCTCTGCTTAGCTTTGTGCAAACCTGAACAAACCCATTTTAAAATGCCTTAATCACCCTCTCTCCATGAGCCCTTGTTCTGCCCAGCAAAAAAATAAACACCCAGCAAAATATGCACCATAGTCACAGCATGTAACCATTAAGCCATGTAAGCTGTAAGAGTTCAGGATGATTTCATGAACATATCTTGCAGGACAATCACTGTACTATAGGGAATGTATATTGTGGAAGCAGTAAACATTCAAATAAGATATACACACACATATATATATATATAAATATAAATAATATATATATATATATATATATATATATATATATATATATAAATATATATATATATATATATATATATATATATTTATATGGGTCCTGTTTATTTTATCAACAGTACAGTTCATCGAACCGTACTTTGTTGAAAGGCAACTGGACACCATAAAAAAAAAAAAAAAAAAAAAAAACAACTGCCAATCATTAGCGGATGGGAGTTCCGCTGTGGTGACCCCTAACTGGGAAAAGCCGAAAGACAAACAACAACAACTTTAGCGAAAGTGCATTTTGTCGAACATGCACTTTTGCTAACGTAAACAAATAAAAATTAAAACATGCAGTTTGCATGTTGCCTTAGTTGTACATCAACATATACTGTTGATGTACAATTAAAAAAAGTTTTGTTGCGATCGTAGTATAATGGGGGTAAGGGAATATTCCCTTTTCCCCATTGTAGTATGATCTCGGAGTGAAAATATTAAAGTAGGGGGGTGTGAGGGGTGCTGCATAAAACTGTTTAGTGTGTTATTTTACTTTTTTAGTTAGTTTTTGTTTTTTTTATTCTGCAAAAGTGCATTTTTGATGGAATGCACTTTCGCGGAAGTGAGTTCAAGGAAGTACGGTTCGATGAACCGTACTCTCGATTTAAAAACATAGATCCATATATATATATATATATATATATATATATATATATATATATATATATATATATATATATACATATATTTATATGTGTGTAAACATATATCTGTGAATGTTTGCTCTCTCTCTCTCTCTCTCTCTATATATATATATATATATATATATATATATATATATATATAAACAACACACTTGCAGATAAATACTGGTAAGCCTAGCAAACACCACAGTACAATGGCTGTGTGGATATATGTATCCCCCATGAGAGCCACACAATACCCTTACATATCCTGTGGCAGGTCATACTGTAGACAGAATGCTGGGGTGGTATGGGACATTCATCTGCTGTTTATGCCATGTCTTACAACATGTAGGTGTGTAAAATACAACATAGAATTATGCAAATATTAAAGGAAACATATGATACATTCTTGCTCCTACCACCTCAAGACATTTTCCAATTGTCAGAATTGTCATCAGCAGTACCATACCTCTCAACCTGTTATAGGCAAAAATATGGAGAAAGCATAACATAATGGTGGACAAATAGGTACTGATTATAAATATTCTCTTACAATCTCAGAAAGCTGATAGAATATTAGATGTTTTGCAGTAGCATTACTTTTCTGAAGGATGTGAAGTCTTACAGTCAAATGTTTGTCATCATTAAATGAGTCCAATCTTCAGCTTTTTGCCAGAAAGGGACATAATTAAGGAGGAACACACAAACGTTATGATGCCAAAATCTGAACATTATGGAAAAATGTGTACAGTTGAGGGTTATGAGTAGGCCAAAACTGGCCAAACAATGATCATGCCTTGCATAGAGGACAGGTGGTAACCAAAGTAAGCCACACAAAATATCAGGCACTGATGTCAATGCAAAAGCCTTCAAGTAGTACAAAGTACAAAACACACTTGCCTTGAATACAAAAATCAATCAACACTCAATTACATGATTAAGCCAACAGCCTCCAATTGCACTACTCAGTTAACCACCTAGTGGGGAAAGTATCAAATGCTACAATGTAAATTGATCCTTTACATAACAATGCTTCACTTCAAACTGGTCTATAAAACTGACAGCCTGTGTACCAAACAGTGACCTCTAACCCACCACTGTCCCCATCACCATAGTATCAAAATGTACAGCTACATACCTTTTATGTTTTTATTAGTAATATCTCTCACGTGTACTAACAGCCTAAGAGGCAAACATGCCCCCCCCCAAAATGTCTTACATGGGTATATAACAGTGTTTACTATACACTGACCTCTTGACTGTACACGGTCACACATGTTGTCTAGCATATGGCCCATATATATGGCCCCTAGCCCACAACATGAGTGGGAATCCACAACCTCACTAGGATGAGAGCAGGAATGTCAACACTAAATAATGATAGCCCATACCTATCAACCTCTTACTGCATGACATCTGGACAAAGGCTGGTATATAAGGGGAGGGCATAGGCCAAAACACAGGGCCATATTCGATATATTGTGCTCGTACACTGTGAAAGTTGCTGGTGTTGCAGGATTGTTTGCAACATATCCTTCCTGAGGGATATGAAGTCACAAACACTAATGCATGTTTCCAGTTACTGATAGCAGTCAACAGAGTATGGCAATGATTTGTCAAGGACAACACCTGTTTGGGAAACACACTAAACATAGTGGCCCAAACCCTGGCCATTATGTGGATAGCCATACAGTAGAGAGCTATGCAGACACATACCATTGTCAGACTGCAAGCTATACAGAACTAGTATGTACACACAAACCCTGTTAAACTAGCAGTATTCAAAGCATATAACAGTGATACACTCTGTTTCTACATCTGAAACCTTACATAAACCTGTAGTTGGCCTATATCCACATGTCATGTTGTAAGAGATATTCTCACCTGTTGTCTGTAACACTGCTGCCCACACACAGAAAGGATTTGTTCCTTATAGGCAAGGTAAAGGGACAACGACCACAGGAAGTACACATTTATAGGAGTGGGTTGCCATGACATTGACTATTGGAAGAACTACACAGCTGATCTGCATGCAATTAGCAAGTGGGGAACACCGATTGGTGCACAGGCCATCACCTAGTCTTGACCATCGGTTATAAAAGCCATGCTTTCACTTAATCACACCCACTCACTCCCTGTACTACAGAGTGAGAGAGAGAGAGAGAGAGAGAGAGAATAACATAGAGTAAGGCAACAACCAAACCAAAACGCTTAGGTCTGAATATACAACAGCCCCCAACAAAAAGGTATGTGAAACATTTAAGCATGTAATTTAATGTATTACCTGGTCTGTAATAATTGGATAGCTGAGTTTTAAAAATGTATATGTGCCAGCAAAACTTGCTGTACTGATGTCCTGCTATACAACTGCTATGGCCATAGCATCTGGCTCTGTCTGCAGTGGGAGATATCACAGCCATACCTGTCAACCATACAAATCTTCACAGAATGTCCAGATTTTGAAATCAGACTATGTCTGTTCCTCTTGACATCTCTACCTGTCTGACAAATAGCTGAGGACTGAGGTCATGAAGTAATGACACATGAGTGTAAGACTACACATCCTTCAGAACAGTCACAGTAATGCAAGATGTATTATGCTAAAAACTTCATAACTCTGTAACAGGAATATGTACAATATGTCCCTATTTACCCCCCCATCATGTTAAGCTTTGTCCACATGTGATACTCTAAGAGTTTGAGAGGTGGTATCACAGCTCAGGAGCCTGACTCACCATGAGAAAGGACAGCTCACATTTACCAACCACTACAGTGTCTGTCAAACAGTTGTGACTGTGCCATTGCTAGGCCAGTTAATGGGCTGTTGTCCATATTCATATGTTACCTGTGAATATGAGTATGATATATATTTGTCTTGGAAAGCTAAGAGACATATATAGGGCATGTGCATAGTACGGTACTGTTGCAGACGTGTGCTAAACTGCATGTGATATCTTGAATTAATAACATTCAAATGTACAGTGTTCTACTCGACAATAAGCACATTTGTGACTGATATCTGCAGAAATACACACATATACTTGACCTATGTCGGCCAAACCAGTGGCAAGTCTTCCAGCAATGACAACGTAACATATAGTGTAGTTATGACTGTTGGACATCTTCCAGGTTATCACAGTGGTGTCAAAGGCTAATGTGCAATCAACCTAAATATGTATGTTGTAGCTAGAGTAATATGGTATCAGTATTGATATTACTTTTGTCAACCATTGATGTGGGTCTTTGTCCTGAAGTCCTGGTTTAACTGGCTGAGAAGTATGATTGATTAGCAAGACTGTGAATACAGTGTGCCATACTAACACAGAACACAAATGTATACCAGTTATCCCCTGGGCACATGTATGTATGTGTATGTCCAGCTGGAAGGCACAAATCTGATACCATGGGCTACAAGCAGTTGGAAAAATAGGGTGTGCATGTTGCACATATGTGTAATATCAGTGTCAGTGCATACAACAGAAATAAATGTGTACAGCTACTGCTTGTTGCATTGCCCTGACACTGATATGGGTACTGCAGTCAGCATGATTATCATGTAGTAATCATTGAAGTGTTCATCTGTGTTATGACCCATTGCCCATGCCTAACACTAACAGCTATAGCAACACCTGTATACAGTGGATATTAAAAGCATACATACTCCTGTTGGAATGCCAGGTTTGTGTGCTGTATGACAATTAGACCACAGATAATCTTTCAAAAATGTTCCACACCCCAAATGTGATCGATAACCTGTACAATTCTATTGAGTGTGCAAACAAAGACAAGTGGATGCTGTAGTTATCTAGACAGGTGTTCACACAACATATCACTTTAAGGGTGTGTGGACTCATTCAACTGGCTTATTATACTGTTTATGTCACATATGTTTTCACAGACCCGATTGTCATGTTTTACATCGACTTGTAAAGGATAGAGGTCACATTACAGGTGTGAATTTATTTGAAATGAGTTTTTGTGGTGTCATGTTCCAATTACACAAATACCAGGCATTGTAACAGGGGTGTGTACACTTTATATCCACTGTAGTTATATGCAATCAGCAGTAACTGACCTGTAAAAGTGGCCTCCAACAAGGAGAGAGTAATCCCCCTTGGTGGACAGCAGCGATACACAAAGCACATAATAGGATGCTATATTGGCTGTACAGGGACACATAGGCACAGCCAACAACTTGGAGGCAAGTCCACCTCTATCTCAACAAGCATGTATGTTCACAGCTGATGTTGTGTAAGGCTGATTATGACTATATAGTAGACATATCCACACCACTGAGGACAATTGCAACAGAGTGTTTCCACATATGTAGTCAGTCTCAGAGGCAACAACACAATTCATCTTGTACTGGGGGTAAAGCACACATCATCCACACATGCCATGGATATAGGCAACATGCATCACACAGGTTAGGTGGGAACAGTGCCACCCTGTCCACATAAATTCTATAGACAGATATCCACATCAAATACACTACCCCCTCATCAGTGGTGAACATGTACATAATGCCTACTGAAGTCAACAAGAGCAAGTCTCCCTGGGCCATGAGAACATCACTGTCTGCCTCTTACCTGAACTAAGGCATGTGCTCACAGCTCCATCACACACTACAGTCAAACACAGACTTGCCACCATCCACATGGACGATGGCCACTGTCATCTCTATACACAGAAATGAATGGAGAATAGAGGATTATGCAGTTAACTGTGCAACATTGGGTGGAATAAGATATGCCAGGGCCAGGAGTGTAATGACAGCTGATTATAGGGTTACGGTTTAGTTTACAATATTGTCAAGTAATATTCAATGTTGATGTGCAAGTAGATAACCTTATAACATCGTGTAACCTTTTCTCCTGTTTATGTCTTCCAGCTACCATGCCACGAGGAAGGCTACCAGCCTTTACTTCATTGGAGAATGATGTAATCATTCAGTATCTCATAGAGCAGTATGATGTCATGTTTGGACGTGCCACAGAAGCCCTATGTGACCAAACAGCCCTGTGGGAAGAACTGGTTCACAGGGTGAATGATGCTGGACAACAGAACCGGCATTATGAGCAGGTCCATCATCGCACCAGTGACATTTTATGCCATGCATGGAACCGAACAGCTGCTGTAGCAAGGGAGTGGCTACCCACAGGTGGGGGTGCAGCCATCCAGTCCCCACTGACACGTACTGAACAGCTCCTTGCCAGCCTTGGTGCACCCGTCTGGCACACCCACCATGAAGCAGAACCCAGCATTGTCGAGGTGGATGGCACCCAACCAATGTCTGAGGAGCATGCAGGTAAGGCCACAGTGCACATAACTAGAAGAGTGTTGATTCTACATTTCTATCTGTAGAGAATCTGCATGCATATTTCAGAGAAGATAGTCTGTAGCTGGAGTTTAGTAATGTACAGATGTGCATATTCATGGTGTTGGGCTGCATATTCTGTAGTATTGCTGTTTGTTCTGTTAATGTTCTGAAATGCTGCTTCCACCCTGTAGCAATGCCACATGAGTGGCTATTGAAATTACCTTTCTCCCACAACTATGTAGGTCCCTCAGGTATACAACTGGGGTAGCAGTCTGTGGCTGGTGAGTATGGAGTTATTTTGTCCATGTTTGCCAATACACCGGCCATGTTAAGGCCATGCTATATGCCTTGTACACATTTATCACACCTTCCTATAATGCATGATGTACATGTTCAGTTTTGTTGGTGTTAACTGCACACCATCACAGTGGTCACCATGGTGAAGGGTAGGTAAGAGTCCTGCAGTATCCCTCACAACCCATCAGTGCAAGATGTGTGGAGAGAGACAAGCCAAATGGTGGGACAAATGGCCTACAGTAGGGACATGTATGAAACATAACACTCATACAGTCGATACAATAGGGTACACACCCCTATGATGGTGTCAACTGTTCCTGATATATACAATGACAGAGCACAATAACACATTCCACATTCCACACCTTTTACAACACGTAATGTGCACTTAACGTGCAATTAATGTATAAAATAGAATCCTATGTTAGGACAACAAATATGGGGTTTACAAACCTTACAATATGCTGGAAGCATACGTGTGCACACACTCAAATTAACATATTGTGGAGGCAGCTTGTGATGTACTGACAGCATTCACTTTTCTGCAGTACACATCTGCTATTAAGTACAGGCGTCTATGTCACACCATGTAATGGTGTGCTGTCCAAGAAGTATCTCCATGACATTTGGCCAGCTGCCTGCAACACAGGCAGCCATAGCTTGCAGACATCTTCTAAGGCATGACATGGATCCCATATCTGAAAGGAAGTAGTCAGGAGTAGGGTAAAATAACATTATCTCACCACTGAATATTCCATAGCAAACAGTGCAGACAGTCATCTAGAGATGTATTAAATATGGGACAACAGTGATGTTGACAAGACACAGATGGCCATCCAATACAGATGACAATACATATTGCAAACTGGTCAGGGAGGCTACCTAGATACATGCAGCAACACTGAAGCAGTTGCATAAATGTCTAGCAAGTCCTGCCTGTGTATTACCTGCATCCACAATCACCAGGAGTCTGCATACGTGTGCTCTATGGGTTAGGGTAAGTAGATGGGAGATTTATCCCACAAGAAACATCATCCAGGCCTCTGTACAGGTAGTAAACACATGACCCCAGGTCTTCCAAAGGCATGTGTTGCAATTTGTAATGGTGACATGAGACCAAGGCTCAAACCTACAGACAGTAGTACTAAGGTAACATGTGGTGCACAAGCAGCAGCTCAAATCACATCAGGGCCACCACCCCCAACTTGAAGGTTGCTGGTGCCAGTGTACACCTTTATGGTTGCTATACATTAGCTGAAAGTAGGCCTGTAGACATGGTGGAGTGAATGTGGAACACTGCAAACTAACACTCATGTGTGGGCCACAGTTGTCAGGCATCTGCAATAAGGCTGAGGATGGGGAAGGATGTCAGCTTCAAATACAACAGTGAACTGAAGCATACATCCAAAGCTAGCTAAGAATGGCCATATTTTAACACATTCAAGGTTATGAATTGGCCCACAAATAACACACACTCCACAGCAATACTGAAGTCCCTGTGTGACTTACACAGGCTATGCACATGAGCTGGCCTTGCAATCTGGCAGAGATGTGGTAACTTTGTAGGGAAGACAGACCTAATTATTCAAAGGCAAGGATGTGTCATGCTACTGTGTCCCTTCCAGGAATAGTTACTGCTCTATTTCAGTTAGCAGGTGCTTCAACAAACCATTGGTTTAAGGGTGTGCACAGTTATGCACCCCTAATATGGTGCGCATCTCAGTCAGCATCTCCATGATTGACAGTTATCTGACTCAGGATTGGATTGCATAGATCATATGTCACATATCAGATGTGTGCAATGTTTTTGACTGCAGTAATGTGGCCCCATTGCATATCATGGAAGAGGCTGCCATGTCAACAGGGGTGTGTCTGTGCTCCTGAAATCCACATAAGGCTTGTAAGGTCGTCAGTGTACACAGATGTTATTGCACATACATCAACTGATGATGATGAGATCTGGAAATCAAATGTCAGTCATTCATTAGTGACATCTGTCCTCATATCATTCCAGTCATGTGTCAGACAAACACATAAGGGTTGTGAAGAAAAGAGCAAACATAACTGCTACACATCTAATACATTCAGCAATGATTTGTATAGCTGTGAGGTATGGTGTACAGTGCATGCCAGTGTGCTGTACAGATGCACAGCATTAATATGTACATGGGTGCAGTGTGTCCCAGGGGACGGGGCATCATCTACTAACATGACTCGTGCATCCCACATATGTATATTGTTTGTAACCAGGATTTAGAATGGCTGCACTGCCTGATATTGAGTGCCATATGTTATGCATATCAATTTTGGGTACTGAGGTCTGTGTAATATGTTTGTGCCACTTCGACTGTAAGTGTGTATGTGTGTAGAAGTAAACCATAATGTACAGGTCTTAATTTACATTTCTTGTCTGCCACTAACAGGTGGCGAGGTGGCCAGGATCCCTCCTGCAGGCAAACTGATGTTAGTGTCCATACAGACTCTGACAATGATAATAGGCATAGTGAGGCACAGGCAGGGTTGTCAGAGGCTGAATCTGTGCCATTGGTTGACATCCCACTTTTATCCACCCCATCCCCACAGACAGTCACAATGCCCATACATACCCCATCACCAGTGGCCATAGATGAGGGACAGTTGGCAGGTGGTGGCATGGGACAGGAAATTGTGGTGACTATGGCAAATGTGTCTGTACACAGCAGTTATAGCTAGATGACCGGCGAGGTACCACACAGGCAAATGTACTGGGGTGCTCGTAGGAGGGCTGCTGGCCATCATGCCTCTGGCAGAAGTGCCACAACAGGTGTCAACAGATGCATGTTTCGGGCCATCATGGAGGCACAGGCACATATGGAACATTACACCAGAGAAAGTCTGATGCTCCAGAGGGCTACTCTTCCTGCTGTACGTGACTACATTGGGAATCTTGCAGGTGCCCACCGCTATTTTGCAGAGGTTATGGATAGATGGTTAGGTGAGAATCCTCAACCACGTGGTGTCTGTGGTAGAGCATGTGGTGGGAGGAGGATGTTGGCCACATAGACATAGGTCAGCAACACCAACAGGTGAAGGTCTACATGGACATGCAACAACTCATGGCCACTCCCGTAGTGGCAGTACCAGCACCAGCACTGCAGGGGAGGTGCTGTCCACACCACAATGCAGCAGGCCACATGCATATGGTCCTGGCCAGACCCAACATGGATGCGGATCCAGACATGGTGAACTGTACACCCTGCCATGTATGGTCTGAAGCTGTCCAACAAACTCCTGTATAGGGCAGCCACATGGCAGAAATGTGTGCATACATACACACACACACACATCACCAACACAGCTAGGGCACCTCCATACCTACACACACCACATCTGCACAGCCCATTTAATTAAGAAGCCCCTAACCCACACACATAATGTTAACCAAACAGCTCAGCCTAGGCCTCTGTCAAACCCACAACACAACCTTTGCCTATGATGATACCTGTACCATATCCCTGTCATCCATACCATCGATGCAAGGAAATGCTAATATGGTTCTGATGCACAGGGTGACTGTACTAAGGTTTAGCACTGTAATGCTGTTTAACGTGTTGTCAGCTGGAATGATTAATGCTTACACATCAGGGTGTGTAGCTGTCAAGCCATGATGCATTATAGCTGTCATTAACACTGACTGATTGTGGTCTCCATAATGTATTCTGTTTGTGTTCTAGGTGTCTATGTGTCAGCAGGATGTTGGTCTGCTCTCCTTTCCTACAAGGGGTGTGACACTGTGGTGACACATTGACTGTGTCATATCCCGGGTACAGCTGAACACAAGTAACAGGTCTGTATAACAGTTACTGCATGTGCCACATGGCTAACAGGTCTGAGGGGTGTATACAGGTGAGTGCATGGTGGCTGATGTAAGCAGCTCTTCTACAGTGAATAATGGTAAGTGTATTGGGTGGCACACACCAAATGTGTGTGAATAACAAACACACAGAGGCTTTGGTGTTGAAGCAATACACAGAGAATACTGCTCACATGGATGTACTTCATTTTGCAGTGAACTCATTTTAGCCTGTGTAATTCCACCAAGACCAATTTGCTAAAACATCACATCAGTAAATAATCAGTCCGCCAGTTTAATGTCATTGACAATGGTACTGGCAGGGTATATGTCCTCTTCCGCAATGTAGTGCAATCCTGGAGTTGGTAAACATAGGTGTGCTGGTGTAGGTGGCACAGCCCCCCACTTTGGAAGGTGTGGGGTGGCGTAGAACCACACATAGTGTGATTAATGACTACTTAACCTGTTAACATAAACTGTACAGCATACCAGCACACTAAGCGGGGGAATACTCACAACAATAACCCCAATGTGGGTAGCTGTGCCCACAATAACCACACCCAACTATATATACCAACTCCAGTATTGCTGCACAGCTGTACAGTGAGGAAGAGGGCAATTACACATTCACTACTAGTTTTGATGGAATGATTTTCCGCAAGATGATTGCTTTGAAATGTTACCTTTTGCCAGTTAGTTCTCAGACAAATGATCTCCTGGGACATATATTTTCTGCAAACTGAAGTAGATCCTTTCACATACACACACACTTACTTGGCAACACCGAGAGTAGAACCCCTACCTAGTTACTTATTGCTACTAATGTGTTTGTCCTTAATTGCAAACACCACAGAGCTTTTAGTGTGAGGTGTGTCCCGAGTTTCCTGTTAAGTGAAGAACATCACCAGGCCTTGTACATATGGTAATGGAGGATGTACTGGGTGTTAATGAACAATACATAGTATGACATACTGTCATATACACATTGACAAACACATACAGTCATAGATACATTTGACTGACAGACCTGGGTTTAGCAGTGCTAACTATCTTGTCAGTGAGTCCATACTGTTACAGAGATTTTGCAGACAGCACATGCATCATTGGGCTGAATAGTGTAATCACTTACCTGTATGGTTGATGGTGACAGCAGTCCTCATACAGTGGACCCTGGGACATGTACTGGGGGTACCATGGTGTAAAGACAGTATACCCAGCACCCACACCCCACATTGGATATTGTACTCACTGAAACCCATGATAATGCTCTGACATACCCACAATCACACATTGACCAAGACTGCAATACAAACCCTTGTCTATCCAATCAGTGATACTACAGGGATACTACAGGGATATGCATTTATTGCACATCCCACAGGAATAATATATAAATAAAAAATTATATATATATATATATATATATATATATATATATATATATATATATATATATATAAAGAAAAAAATGATCAATTTCAACAACTGGCTAAGCTTCTGGTGTCATTCAAAGGGGATCCAGTGTCTTTCAGCCTGGGATGACATGCTCGACAAGCCGCGTTGCTTTGCAAGAGACGGCTTGCACCTGTCATCCCTTTGCTTTCAAATACTGGCCAAGGCTCTTGCTGCCCTCATAGTACCTTTTTTAGGCAAGGCTTAAAATTCAAACCCACCACCGTAAACAGCACAAGTAATAAAATGAGGGTTATGCTACTCAATGCCAGGAGTTTAAATCTCAAAATGCATGCACTCAAAGCACTCCTAAGTATGGAGAATGTTGATATCTGTGCAGTAACTGAAACCAGGTTCAAGGTTCAAGATAGCACTCCAGCACTACTGGGCTACAACTCACACCACACATTTCGGCCACAGAACATGGACCAAAACGCAAAAGGAGGGGGGCGTATCCATATTCATCAAGGATACCCACACCTCCAGGTTACTGGTGCAGCATGATACCTCTGAGACCATCCATGTGCAGCTAACATTGGGCAAATCTGCAATGTAAATTGTGGCCTGCTACAGATCACCCTCCATGACCCAGGACCACCACTCTGCCTTTCTGGAGACACTGGAAAACATGAAGGTCCTACCGAACCCCCTGATATTGGACAATTTCAATTACCCTACCATTAACTGAGAAAACTATTTGAGTACAAACTCCCAGGCTCAGTGCTTCCTGGAATTTATCAACTCAAATGCCCTGGATCAGCTGATAAACTCCCTTAGCAGAGGCCACAACATATTGGACCTGGTCATCACCAACATAGGCGACAAGTGTTCCGTACCAGAGGTCAACCCGTCACTGGTTAGATCAGACCATAAACTAATCACCCTGGATATCCACACCCCACCACCACCCCCAACCAAGGAAACCACAGTGAAAAACTTTTCTAAAGCAAACTTCACCTTACTTAAGACAGAGGTGGTAAGCTTCACAGCCCCCATGCTAAAGGATAACACTGCCTAAGATGCAGAATCCTTTACAATTGCACTCTATGAGCACCTACAAGGATGCATGGATTATGCCATCCCTAGCAAAACCAAGACTCACTCCCCTAAGAGAAGGAAACCAGTCTGGTGGACCCCTGCCATAAACAGGTTATACAACAGAAGGAGGAAACTAGTTCAGAAAAAATGCAAATCCCAAGAAGGGAAGACATCCCTGATCAGTATCAGTAAGAAACTAAGGTCCCTCATAAAAGCATCCAAGGCTAACTTTGAAAGAAAAATAGCCAAGGATTTGAAAGATAACCACAAAGCCTTCTTTAGCTATGTCAAGAATCTAAGTGGCAACTCGCAGATATGCTCTGAGCTAGTGCAAAATAGCACAAAATATACTGAACCTACTGATATTGCCAACATCCTGGCAGAAAGATTCATTGCAAACTTCACATCCCTCTCACCTTCAAAAGGGCCCACAACAATACCGGAAAAGTGTAGTGTCCTGGAAAACATAGAAGCACAGGTGAAAACAGCCCTTTCAGAAGCCAAAAACACAACATCAATGGGGCCAGATGGTGTCCCAAGCTGCATCTTGCATGAACTACAGAACGAACTAACCCCCCCCACCTAAACACGCTGTTCAACCTCAGCCTCTCCACAGGCTACAAGCCCATAGAATGGTGCACAGCAATGGTTATTCCGCTCCACAAAGGAGGTGCCACAACTGACCCTGGTAACTATCGCCCCATAAGCCTGACTAGCCTGGTCTGCAAGGCTATGGAGCGCATCATCATGGAACTCATTAACAAAGACATTGGGAACCTCCAAACACTTGACCCAACCCAGTTCAGCTTTCTTAAGGACAGATCATGCCTACTAAACTTGGTTGACTTATTTGAGACAGTCACCAAGGCCATAGATGAGGGAAAGGTGGTTTACACAGCCTACCTTGATCTCGCCAAGGCATTCAACACCATTCCTCACTCGGGTATTATAGAAAAACTCACTAGCCTGAACATAAACCCCTACATCACAAGATGGGTTGCCAACTGGCTTACAGACAGAACTCACACAGTAAGAATAGCAGGCTCCAGGTCTGACTCTAAACCAGTCACAAGTGGTGTCCTGCAAGGCTCGGTTCTGGGACCCCTACTGTTCGGCATATATTTCTCTGAAGTACAGGCAAACACAGGAGGACTAAGGCGAACCAAGTTCGTCGATGACTGCAAACTGGGAGCCATAATCGACTCTCTGGCTGACACAGACATCCTTCAAAAAGGCCTTACTGAGACAGACACCTGGTGTCCAAGTCATGGCCTCAAGCTAAATGCCAAAAAATGCATAGTCATCCTGTTTGGGAAAAACAAAACACCCACAAATTACCACATAGGTGGCAGCTCCCTTAATACAGAAGAGGTAATAAGAGATCTGGGGACCCAGGTAGATAGTAATCTCTCCTTTGAAAATCATATTGCCAAAGTAGTTAGGAAATCCTTCTATGTGGCCCATCTAATTACTAAGGGGTTTGCATCTAGAAATAAAGAGGTTATAGTGCCCCTCTACTCATCACTCATCAGACCCATCATAGAGTACAATGCCCCATTTGGGATGTACCTCACAAGACACTTCCAACAGCTGGAAAGACCACAAAAGCACCTCACCAAGAGAATTACTGGCCCCAAACATATGTCCTATGCAGCCCGACTGAAAAAACTCCGGCTGTACTCAGTGGCATATTGCTTACTCAGAGATGATCTCTGCCTGACCTACAAAGCCATGTCCAACTCAGAATTGATGGACATGCTCCACCTAAAGAAATCCAAGTCACTGTGAGCCACGCACTCTAGTGAGATAAACCTCACCACAACAATAAATAGAATATGCTGGAGTGATAGATTCCTATCACAGAGACTCCCCATGCTTTGGAACAAAATTCCTAACTACATTAAGCAGAGCCCCTCACTAACACTCTTCAAGAGAAGCTTTGACGAAGTGGATGGGTAACAGAAAATACACCTGGGATCACTTCATTGGCTCTGCTTGACAGAGGCTCAGTTAATTAATCAATGGGGCGGTGAAAGCCGACACACTCTGGCTAGGCGTATAAATGCAGATAACCTAGTACCTACCTATGAACCTATGAATCTAATAGTAGGGTGAGGGTTTGTCATGGCTCTCCTAATGTCAGCAACATCACCATCCCTTATAATGTATGGCAAGGTTTAATATATTTGGAGAATGTGGCCTCAGAATGCTGTCTCCTACAAATATGCACACCCACACACAACTGCACACACACACACACACACACACACACACACACACACACACACACACACACACACACACTCACATTTGCCAGGACTCAGAGCGTAACCCACTCCTATCTACCCATTTGTAGAACAGTGCTATGCTGGTACTGCAAGCTCCAGGTAGCCCGTAGGGTGAAGAGTGTAACAAGATACATTTAATGGGAATTACAACAGCAGCCATTTCTAAGTATAGTGATGGGGTGTGTAGTAGATGAGAAGGCCCTCAGAGTATTTTCAACTACAAGTTTACAAGCACACAGACACTGTTATTCTCAGTAATGCACACTGACACATTTGTCAGTACTGAGGTCCATAGGTGCAGGTTTTCCTAGGTGTGTATCAGGCTAATGTCCATGGAGATATGAGAAGAGCAGGGCATGTGGGTACACTGATATCATGCCACCTGACATTTGTCAGCAGGCCATCTATCAAACAATGCCACTTGAGTGATCCCCAGGGTGACAGTTAAATTCAACATCCAATCATCTGGTTTTCTCTTGCAGAGGGCCAGTGAGGTGCTGCAATTGACATATATGCAACATATATTGCATATCATGGCCAGTGTCTGTGTTCAAGACCTGTACCCAAGCATGTTCTGTTAACTGTGGTAGTCTGGTTGAGGTATCCATGGCATGTGGTACATACAGAGTGGGGTTTCCTAGCTGTGGCATTCATAATACAGCTGGGCAGATATGTCAATGACAGTCAATCAGAGATTGGCTGTAAGCAGCCAAGATGGATAACTGACATCTGCACATCTGTACAGAGGACAGACAAAAATTAGCTAGCTGACAGGTTATGCATTAGGATGAATGTTTTTACATTTAGACGTCTGACACTGATAGGTATGCCATTACTACATGACAGCAATCCTCAATGACATGTCCTAAACGCATAGTAGTCTACAGTTAATATCAACATATCAGATCAATATCCAATAGGAGATACTTAAAAACATACAGCTCAAACATCAAGAACATGATAGTCAGTACTCAGAGTCCAGCTTTGTTATGGCTAGGCTTGTATAGGCCCTAGGGCCGATAGCCTAGTATCAGCCTATGAACCTATGAACCACTAAGCCATCTGAGCTGCAAAAATGTCTGTTGCTTTTTCAAATATATCATTCAGTATACGTACTGAATAGTAGTCAACAACTGCTTTGACTATTACAATTGTTTACCACTTGTTAGTGAAAATAGTGTTGAATCAGTCATGTTTCTATATCTAAATATACACATATCAGATAAATATGGTGGGATATATCTGAGAAGGTATATACAACACTCATGTTTACACACAACAAGGATATGAATATATATATATATATATATATATATATATATATATATGTATATGTGTGTGTGTGTGTATAACATATTCCCATAACATGTAGTGGAGTCATACCTCAGCACCATAACTCTCAACCTCTTAGTGCAAGGGAGCATAATGTAACTATTGCAGTTATAAATGTAGAATGTTGCTACAGTAATAGGGGTTGTGTCAACAGATATCTTGTGTAAGAAGGCTCTTCTGAAACTGACATGTACGCCATCAGTTACTGACAGACATCATAAAATCATCATAATGAAGTACCACACAAATCACAGTATAGATCCTGTGGAATACAGCAGAAATGTGACCAATAAACGTGGGCAGTCTGAAACAATCTGGTCAATCCAGAAGTATACACAGAACACCTTAGTGCAAGATGTGTGGACCAAGCCTGACAAAGGGGATGTTTACAGACATAAAATGAGGATATATCACAAATACTGGAGTAGATAAGCTCACACAGTTGATGCATTCACACCCTTCTGTCTGTCGTTACACATATTAACTGGAGAAGCAGAGGTCCCAAGCCCACATACTTCCCACTAGTTACTGACATACATCCGCACAACATCCCACTGCTTTGTCAGAAATACACAACACATATGGTGGCCAGGCAACAGTACATTTGACAAATATCTGGACATAACATCACACAAAGTAAATACACTGAGCTGCTAGGCATGTCACCAAGCACTGTCTAAACTACCGGCAGAATGCCACAACACTAACCCAAGTTTCCTATGGGGGAATACACATGCAATTGCAAATATAGCAGGCACTACAGGCATGTAACAGTACAGAGAAACAGACACCAGTGTGAAAGTGCATACCAACAACCAATCTCAACACAGTAACATTATGGTAAGCCTAATTAATAGTACAGTATATGGACTGTGTGAACAAAACCATCCTTATATTTGCCACTCACACACAAACCCTATATATACTGGCCCAATTCACAGTGTAGTCTGATGCCTGACTGTGGTATGGGACATGTCTCAGTCTGGCCCTACAAACATACACTGATATGGTACCAGAAACTGGAGCAGCATGCAACGTCAGATAGAACAGGACCAAGAATACTGACATCTACCATAGTCTGTACACAGGCCAAATAACATATTCACAATACACTGATACACAATACTGACACTCTGTCAACAATCACCATAAGTACACAGACCTCACTACTGTACACACACCTCACTACTGTACACACTACAACAGAATGTCTGGGTTTTGTCCTCAAATATAAGGCCTCCTATACATAACATGTCTGGCAGTCTGATATATCACTGGCTTGATATCAGGAATGATGTCAGTAAATAATGATATGCTGTACATATACACCTCTTACTGCATGACATATGGACAAAGGGTGACAGACTTGGGGGACAGAGGCACAAACACAGGTCCAATATCGACATATCGCTGTGATAAACTGAGAAAATTGCTGGTGTAACAGGGTTTCTTGTGACATATCTCTTCTGAGGGATATGAAGTCAGTAACACACATGGATGTCACCATTTACTGACTGCAATCATCAGAGTATGCTACTGCATTGCTAAAGACAGAAAATGTGTGAGTACCACACCACATCTAAGACTACAAACTCTGGCCAGTCTGCAGATAGCCCTACAGGTGAGAGTTTCTTCAACCATATAGCACTGTCATGCCAGACTTTAAATCATGTAGGACAGCCATATCCACACAAACCTTGTTAAACCAACATTACTTCAAATGTAGAACAGCAATACTTACATTCTGTCCCCATGTCTGGAACACCCCCCCTCCAGTTTGTTGGCCTGTCTCCACAGTGTTTGTTGTAAGATGTATTTCCAACTACCTTCTGTGATGCTGTTTGTCAGACACCCACATGAAGTCCTGCTCACAGTGAAGGAAAAGGGCCAACACCCACATGAGGTGCTTAGTTATAGGAGTGTGTGTTCCATGCAATTGGCTATAGGAATGATACCATAGCTGTTCCACATGCAGTTAGCAAGTGGGGGACTCTAATTCATACAAAGGCCATCAACTGATCATGAGCATTACCTACAAAAGTCAAGCTGCTGCCTATACAAAACAGATCTATTTTCCACATCTATCAGAGAGGGAGAGAGAGAGAGAGAGAGAGAGAGAGAGAGAGACAGAGAGACAGAGAGAAAGAAAGAAAAAAAGAGGCAAGCATGTTTGTGTATGATCCTTGGGTGGAAAGTGGTCTCTGGGTATTATAACAGTCAACTACATTGTTTACTAATCCATACTGTCACATAGTAATTGCACATGGCAGTAGACATTTATGGCTGTGGATTGTCTACAACAACCTCTACAGTGTTTGACAACTGTTGGACTTGTAATGTGGACATTGGGATATATAGGTCTTCAATATAATAATGTAGCAAAACCCACACTGCAGTGAATCCTGTCATTACACAATCACCCCAACACTCACACAAAATACTGATGACACACACACAAACACTTACCAGTACTGAGTTTTAAACCCCTACCTGGCTATGTATTGCTATTACAGTGTTACGAGGTTATCGCAAGTGCCACGGAGCTTACATGTTGGAGAGTTGTCCAAAGGTATCTTTGAAGCTGAGTGACATCAGTATCAGTGCTAAAGGAGGGGTAAGGAAAGTGTAGTAAGTGTGAATGTCCACAAAACCATGTGTCAACAAAGACACACACACTCTCTCTCACACAAACACACACATTATCACAGTTGCCAGGGTCAGGATTAGAACTCCTACCTAACTACTTTGCTACACTATAGTATTACACAGTTATCACAAGCATCACAGAGTTTATAAGGTTAAAACTTGGCCAAAGGGTTATTTCAAGGTGACTGACATCAGCAGGCATGCTAAAGTAGGGCAATGGGAGGTGTAGTGAGTGTGAACGGCCTCAAAAATTATTAATCTGCACACACACACACACACACACACACACACACACACACACACACACACACTTGCTAGTACTGAGATCCATAGGGTCATTTCTTCACAGGTGTGTAGTAGGTGAATGAGCCTGAAGGCTCTACATGGCTAGGCCAAGGGAATACCTTGGCATCAGGTCACATGACAATAGTCCCCAGTGTGGCTCAGAGGTGTAGTCCCTGGAGTGGTCTCCAGGGGTGGGTATTGTATTCACCATCCACTCATCTGGGTTTCTATTGTGGGTGGCCAGTGATGTGCACTGTTTCCCATATATGTGATCTATATTCCATAACATGGACAGTGTCTGCATTGTGCACATGTCCCACATCCATTTTCTTTGACATGTGGAAATGTACTTGAGGTCTCTGGGGCATGTTGTGTGGACAGAGTGGTATCTTCTGATGTAGCATTCCTGACCTCATTTGGTGAGACCTGGCTATGTAGCTGAGGTCGTGATTGCACCTACATTGACAGCATAATACAGGTATTCAGTGGAGTTAGTGGCATCTGTCCATACAGGACATGTGTATAAGGCATGGTATTCCTTTTGTGGGGTATGTTTGCAGACTCTACAGTTGTTGCAGGCGTCCAGTGGGGAACATGGTGAAAGGGCCAATGTACACATTTATTTGGTTACTGAGGGGATAAAAGAGGGTGCCATGTGTTTTACTTGCTGGATAATATACACTTGGTCAGGAGATGTAACACATCAAAGTACTTTCTGATGTCAGTGGCATTGCTGTGGTCAACAGGCATGTAGTCCACTGCTATCACACTGTGGTTACTATCTGGAAGGCAATATGCAAGGAACTACCAATATAGTGGTTATTGCCTAGCCAAGTGTGTTTGTGTATGATACGTGGGTGGAGAGTGTTCTCTGATTAATAGAAGGGTTGCCTATATTGTTCACTAATCCATTCTGTCACATGTAGGGCTATGGATTGTCTACACCAACCTCACCAGTGTTTGACATCTATTGGCCTTGTAGTGTGGACATTGTCACATATACTAGGTCCTCAACATAATAATTTAGCAAAACCCACTCCACAATGGATCCTGCTATTACATAATCACAGCAACCCCCACACAGGATACTGATGACAGACACACATACACACTTGCCAGTACTGAGATTCAACCCCCTACCTAGCTATGTATTGCTACTACAGTGTGCCACATTTATCGCATGTGCCATGGAGCTTATAGGATGGATGTTGTCCCAATGTACTTCTAAGGTAAGGAACATCACCAGCCTTTGTAAATACTGGCATTGGGTGATGTAGTGGGTGAGAGATCCCAAAAATAATTTTACCCTGCACACACATTTACATTTGCCAATGGTGAGCTTCAAACTTCTAACAATCTTTTTGAACCATTATGTTACTCATTTACCACATGCACCACTGACCTTACATAGTTTAGGTTTGGCAACAGGTACTTCTAAGGTGGATAATATCTGTAGGACTGCTAAAGTCAGCCAATGAGATGTGTACTGAGTGTAAACTGGGCCAAAATCTTTGAGGTACGGACATACATATGTAGACATATACACACACACACACACACACACACACACACAAACACTTGCCATGGGTGAGATTCAAGCTCATACCTATGTAGTTATTGTTACTACATTGTTCCACATTTATGGCACACACCATGGAGCTTACATGATTGAGAGCTGTGCCAAGGTATCTTTGAAGCTGAGTGACATCAGCAGCAGTGGTAAAGGAGGGGTAAGGGAAGTGTGGTAAGTGTGAATGACCACAAAATCAGGTCTCTACAAGAATACACACACTCTCTCACACAAACACTCACATGTACACAGTCACCAGGATCAGGATTCAAACTCCTACCCAACTAGTATGCTACACTATAGTATCACACAGTTATCATTAGTACCACAGAGGTTACATGTTAGAGAGCTCTCCAAAGGTATCTTTGAAGGTGAGTAATAGCAGCAGTGCTAAATGAGGGGTAAGAGGAGAGTAGTGAGTGTGAATGTCCATAAAATCAGGTATCATCAAAGACACACACACACTCTCACACAGACATATACAGTTTTACAGTTGCCATGTCTGGGATTAGAACTCCTATCTAACTAGTATGCTATACTATAGCATTACACAGTTATAGCAAGTGTCACAGAGCTTATATGTTGGAGAGCTGTCCAAAGGTATCTTTGAAGGTGAGTAACATCAGCAGCAGTGCTAAAGGAGGGATAAGGGGAGAGTAGTAAGTGTGAATGTCCATAAAATCAGGTATCATGAAAGACACACACACACTCTCTCACACAAACACATACAGTTTCCACACCAGGGATTAGAACTCCTACCTAACCAGTATGCTACACTATAGTGAAGGTGAGTAACATCAGCAGCAGTGCTAAAGGTGGGGTAAGGGGAGAGTAGTAAGTGTGAATGCCCATAAAATCAGATATCGTCAAAAACACACACACTCTCTTACACAGTTTCCATGTCTAGGATTAGAACTCCTACCTAACTAGTATGCTACACTATAATATTACACAGTTATCACAAGCACCACAGAGCTTACAGGGCTGGCACTTGGCCAAAGGGTTATTTCAAGGTGACTGACATCAACAGGAGTGCTAACATGGGCAATGGGAAGTGCAGTGTGTGTGAATGGGCCATAAATCATTCCTCAGGAAGCACATACACACACACTCACACACAACTTTACATTTGACAGGACTGGGTATACAAATGCTAGATGAATACTGATTTGTACTATCGTGTTGCACAGTTATCACAAGCACCACTGGCACTATACAGCTGAGGGCTACCAAAAGGAATGTCTACAGTGATTGACATCAGCACATCATGTGATATCAGCCAATTGGATGTGTGGTGGGTGGGACAGGCCTCATAATGGAATTCTCTCTGTCATTGTCTGTCTCACTCTTCCCCACTTCTCTGTGTGTGTATGTTTAACATATTATAGTGTGTTGGCCTTGGATATGTGTGAGTATTCCTATCCAATGTGTGTGCAAAGCATGAATGGTGTACAATTTGGTGTGTGTGCACAGACATCTGTGAATGACAAATATGTATAGTCCACTGTGTTGTCAGACATGGGCTTCATTTCTCCAAGTGTAGCAGCATGCCTAGTATGACCTTTTGTATTGAGTGTGTGAATCCATTCCAGGTAGGGTTGTACTCCAGTCCTGGGTTTCGTGTTCTACACCTACAGCTAGCAACCTCTTTCTGCAGGATATCTGTAGATAGGTTGACAATATGGAGTTACAATGGGGCGACAGATAGTGGGATACTATAACTATTGCTGTCTGTGCTGCTTGTGCTACATGGTTGGTGTTAGCAGAGATATTCAGACATATGTACTGTTTTACACTGTGATGTATTATGTCATCAGCTACTGACAGATATACTTATTTGCTCACAGTTATTTCCTGGGAAATACAAGAAGAATGAAGCTGTGTCCAATATTGTGGTCCGCAGCTTACAAATTCTTGCACACTCATTCCATTCTGGTGGGGTAGCTGCAGACACTTGCTGATGGGTCTGTGTAAATGGTCCAGCACCTTGGTACTATGGTGGCTGAGGATCCCCTTCTTGTACATATATCGACGTAACAGAATAGCCATATCCTGCTGTGGCCATACCCTGCCTCTGGATAACCTGGGTGAATCTGTGCAGCTGAAAGGTATGGCCATATCCTGCTGTGGCCATACCTTTCAGCTGCACAGATTCACCCAGGTTATCCAGAGGCAGGGCTCATATATCTGTTCACTTCCCCTTCATATTGTGGTTTACAAGCAGGTTTGTAGCCACCCATTACTGGGTTTGCAGGCAGGGGTAGTATGGGCACACACCGGAGTTTCAGACTTCACACACTCCATGACATCCATGCTTGTACACCCCCCCACTCTGTTATTCTATCTTCTTCCTAACATTATGCGAGCGATATCTGAGAAGTATCCCTATAGTTGGCCATTCATCCCAGAGGTATTTAGAGGTTGGTCCACAGTTCATGCAGTAGGACATGGTGGGCATGCTACTGGGATTTGTCAACATGGCCTTGCATTTGTTTTCTGTTGAGTGTGTTGTGTTGTTAGTTGGGACACCATGAGATACCATACATTGGCACTACGGGTGAGGCACAGGCCTTTGACAGAGGACTGTAGGCCATTTGGTAGTGATGCAGGCCATCTGTAGCAGGCCAGTGCATTCTGTCACTCCTACATTCCCAGGCTGCGAGCTAGTGGACTCCCCTGCGGTGACAGGGTAAATGTGTGAGATGTTAATGGCAATAGTTCCTGTCCATATTAATCCATTGGTCTGGATGCAGGCAGGGTGCTGCTTACAGATAGGGACACATCTGCATGGGACACCTCTTCAGCATGCTGCATTCTGTGGGTATTCCCATACAAAAGTGAAGTCATACTGTACTCATTCCCAACAGCAAGGATATGACCTGTGATAAACCTGTGGCTGATGGTGGGGTGAGATGAGTGCATGTGTGATATGGAAGCTACTTGCAGCTGACTCAAAGATATACATGGGATAGTCCCCTTATGCTGCCTTGTGTGGGGATATAGGCAGTCTCTTATTACTTCATAACTGTGCCTTTTGTGGTCTGCCAGTGACTGGCCAGACTACATCAGTATTCCATACTACACAAACAACTAATGTGCTGCTAACCTGTATGTACAAATCCAATTCCAAAGTTGTGTGCAGTTGACAGTTACATTTTATGTACTCTGTCTAGGGTACTTCCACCTGTGTACTGTGTGTATGTATTGGCCCACATTCAGGGCATGTCCATCTTTCAGACGGTGACAGATATTGACATCTGGACAGTGAGTATGGATGACTGCTGACATGGGTATTGCTGAAAAGCATTGTGGTTGGCACTGCTGTTGTAACATGGCCCTGTCATCCACAGTACTGGCCATAGGCCACCGAGACACAACCCTCCATGCCTACATGCTGACCACTTCCAGACAATATTGAACACACAACAATCTAACACATGGACCCCTACATATTGTACACATGCAACAATATATCCTGCAGATTGGGCCAGCTCAGGTAATCTGTGCTTCACTATTACACCTCACATTTACATGTTACCATATTTCTACATAGGATTGTGGGGGGGGTCACACCTGACAGCTTTAAACATTTGCTATGACTCTACTAGTATTTCAAGTACTCTGTTGGCTTCCATTTCATTTTGTATTCTGACCTATCATGCAGACTGGAGGCATATTAGTAGAGTACAGATCTTAGGTTTTATTGACTTACATTTCAGTTTCAGACTTCTTACCTTTCAGAACTAACATACAACTGCCAGACCTGTTGTAGTCTGTCTGTGTAGGTCTGGAGGGGGGCTGTTAACCATTGCCATCAATTGGAGGCTTTAGCCCAGCCTTTCTTTATAGTCATCTACACCTGTCCTGCTGACTGAGACTGGTGGTGGGAATGTGAGCCTCACTGAGATGCATGTGTGTGTCCTATGGACACACATTCGGGCCTCCACATGTACTGCAGTGGGATTTGTCACCTTGTCTAGTACTGCCTAGTATGTTGACATCAGTATTTGTTATGGATTTCATGCTGCCCATATAGGTGTCCACTATCTGCTACCGTCCCATTCAGCCACCTGATTCCCTTGCATGCTCATGTCCGTATCTTAGATACAATTATCAGAACATGCTACTCCATTCAGAAATTGATAGGAAGAGTGACTTACCTTGTGGCTGTGCCAGTAATGAGGACAGTGCTGGAGGGCTGACTATGTTGGATGCACATAGTACACTCCCTATACATGGTAAAGCACAGGTAGTATCATGTTTGACATCCCTTTTACTGTATGTGTGAGTCAGAGAGAGGTGTCATTCCCTTGGTCCCTACCATGTCAGTGTATGTGCTATGCATTGCCTCTTTGCCAAGGTCTCGGCATACCTTCTGCCTACATGGGCAGGCTCAGGTAGTTCCTCCTGCGAGTCCCTCTGTGCCTGTGATGGCCTTGGCAATGGTGAAGGCTGTGTGGCCTTGCCCTGTGCTGTTCCTGCTGCAGCTGTTTACACAGAATCATATTATGTAGCATGGCACATACTATGAACATTTATGTACATGTAGCTGGAGAGTACTGCAAGGCTCCACAGGATATGTCCAGGCAGCGAAACCGTGACTTGAGCATCCCAAACACATGCTCTGTTCTGATTCTGGTTTGTGCGTGTGCCTCATTATGGAGTTCTTGTTCAGGTGTGTGTGCATTTCTGAGGGGTGTCATCAGCCACGGCTCCAGTGCATAGCCAGTATCCCCTACTAGGTGGCCATATGGGATGTCCCCACTGGCAAATGACTGGTACAGCTGTGTCATATGCCAGATGTGGGAGTCATGATAGCTTCCAGGGCTGCCAACACACACATTCAAGATAATGCCCTGGGCATCGCACACAACTTGGTAGTTGATGGAGGGGAAGCCCTTGCGGTTTATGTAGACCCTACCCCACTCACCGGGTGGTGCTTTGATGTGCATGTGCGTGCAGTTATAGCACCCACTACCTCAGGGTATTCTGCTATTTGGTGGATGAGACACATATTGCTGGTCAATGCCTCACAGGTGTTGAGGAAATATATGTGCTCACCGGTATGTGCTGACATGGCATCCAGGAACTGGTGGAGTACCCTGGATGCTGATGCCTGTGAGATTCCCATAATATCCCCAGTTGCCCTTTAGAAGGTACCTGTGGCTAGTATTCTTAAGCCTACACATACCTTGGTATCCACTGGGATGGGTTCCCCTCTGTTGGCTCTGTGTGTGAGGCGTGGCCAGCACAGCTCAAAAATTTGCTGTCCACTCTATAGCAATCTACTATCTCCAGCTCATATAGCCCCTGGTAGGTTACCCTGGGTCTGTACACTCTTCTCCTCTTCCTCTTCACTGTGGGTTGGTCATCAGCATTCAAATCCTCACCATCCTCAGCCTCTTGCACATATTGATATATGTGAGCAACAGCAGCCCCTAACATTTTATCTGTTTTGTCAGGTAAAATTTCCCCATCTGTGTACACTGGTGGCATAGAATTTGTGGGAAAAAACAGATTGGAAGGTGTTTGCATAGTTTATAGTAGTGTGCTAGGCTGTTCCATGTGTAATTGGCTGATTCTGATACATTTCATCTGCCAGCTATGCTAGTTCTCCTTGATTGACTTCCTACTGCTGTTTTCCCTTCCCATTGCCTTCCAGTTTAAGCCTTGAGGTGCACCGCGCATACCCAGTGCTCAGATGTGAACAGAGCTGCTATTTCCTATTTTGTTTTTTTTTTTTGTTTAAAACCCAGTGCGCGGTGTGCACACCTATTTAGGCAATGTAAACACTGCTAGGCAGCCTCAGACACACCCTTCCTTAGCTGTGCTTAGCTAAGGGCAAACACAGGCCACAGAGCTCCAATAAGCTTACAGCATGCATGACACTCCCCTTTATGAGGTCATCCACCTCTTAGACTTATACAATGGTGTTGCTGCACCTAGATGGTTGGGTGCAAGCTAACACTGAGAGGAAATCTGTGATTCAGTATTACTCCCCTCATTTGCATAAAACAGAATGCTAATTCATAGTTACCATACCCACACTCAACCTTCCCCCTTAGCAACCACTATTCCCTGGTATTGTTGTCTTATTCATGCCATTGGCTATTATGGCAAAATGCTGATTTGGGTTTAACAGCTTATTTCCAACTCTTTTTCTTATTTTCGAGCCAATCCCATTTGACCACAGCTGCCCTACGCTTAAACTGCCAAGACCAGCCAAAAAAAAATAAATAAAGTTGTTTTTTATAATTTTGGAACTATTTCTCATGCCAATGGCCATATATTTGGCCATTTGCATGCCTACTATATTGAATACATGCTTTGTTTAGAGCTGTCATGCTTCCAGTTGTAATTTGCAGAAATGTATTCAGTTAGTAATCGTATTCCTGCACAGATGTCTGCCTGCTTTCTGGATCGCTAATTCACCTCATTTGCATGGTTTTCACCAGCAAATGAGGTAATTAGCGTATAGCAGTGGTGTCTGTGTGGGAATAGTGTAGGCGTGCTCGTGCGTGTCTCGCGGGCTTGTTCCTGGATCGTTCGGCGGCCATATTGCATGCAGCAGCTCTTGCACTATTCAGACACTCCATGCAGAGCTTGCTGAATCTGGCCAAATGTGATATGCAATTCACAATGAACATTAGAGAAAGAAATATATGCATACAGTAAATCTTAGGGATATACATATTACATATTCTACTAATGGTAACTGGTATATAGGTCTCAAAGAGGTTGAAAGGCAGTGTAGAGCAGAGAGACTGGTGTTAAAGAGGAGGCGAGATAAATGGAAATAAGAAATATGACAGGAAGAGAGGGAGGTACTGTTGGTGAATTAACACTGGGGAAAAGTTATAGGTATGTGACAGAATGGTAGGAAGGGAGAGGGTGAGGGGATAGAAGGAAAAGTAAAGTAGTTAATAACTGCTAAGTTTATTGTGATAAACATATGTTAAAAAGTTAGACAGATATGGATATTGTAGTAAAAGTGCATTGGGGAGGTCAGATTCTTTAACCAGGGCCTGAGCAGGGGCAGAGCCTGTGGCTGGTTAGGTCATACTTTAGGAGTTTTTTAAGTGAATGAGATTAGTTGTACAAATAAAAGTTTGTGGGATACTGCTCCAGATTTTGGAAATATAGCTTGAATACAGTGAGTGTCTAGCATTATTACTAGACCTGGAGATTTGTAGTATGGATTTATTGCTGGAGCAGAGAACTTGAGAATTGGTGTACAGTTGGATAAACTGTTGGAGAGCTGGAGACTTTTCTGGGTGATGTATCAGTTTGTGAGCAATGTTGAGATGAGTGAAAGTTAGATAGTGTGGTAATTCTAGCCAATTAAGTTGTTTTAAGGCCAGGCTGTGGTGGGTCCTATGGGGTGAGTTGGTAGCAAATGTAGCTTATTTTATTGTAGCAGGTTTTGACTATAGTTAAATCTGTTTTATTTAATTTGGTGAAAACATTGGAAGCATATAGAAGGGTAGAAATCAAATGAGTTCTGGCAGTTGCCTGTCTTGTACTGTCAGTTAGAAATGGTTTGATTCTGTGAAGTGAGCCTAACTTCATATGTGTCTTTTTGATTGTCTGAGCTAGGTGTATGTCAAATTTCATAATGACTCCTAGTAATTTTGCTTGTGATACTGTAGCTATTGTGATATTGTTGGAGGAATATACTTGGAACACTGATGAGGAGTCAAGGGGTTTACCAGGGGAAAAGAACATAATTTTTGTTTTACTTGGGTTATGTATGAGTTGAGCATCTATTAACCAAGATTCAATATCAGCGAAGGACTATTGTGTAGCTCCTTTGAGTTTTTGTAGTGTGGGGGCTGCGCAGATTAGAGTGGCATCATCAGTATCCTGAATAATGGAGCCAAGATGTGTAGTGGTCTAGAAGTTTATTTATAAAAATAGTGAAGAGCAGAGGTCCAAGAATTGAACCCTGTGGTACCCCCATGGTGACAGGTATCAGGGGTGACAGATTTTGCTACCTAGTAACAACCGATTAGGTAGCTGTGAAACCATGCAAATGAGTGACTGAGTTTGAATGTGAAGAGTTCTGCGAGGAGTTTGTGATGAGACATGGTAACAAAGGCTTTTGACAGGTCTAAGAAGATGGAAAAGACAAGTTTGCCTTCAATCCTGAATTGATTTATTGTGTTAATAAAGCTTAGGAGAGCTGTTGTGGTGCTGTGATTTGGGAGAAAACCATGTTGTGTGTTAGAGAGAAGACTGTGTGAAAGAATGTAATCCATTAGCTGGGTGTGCATACATTTTTCTAGGATTTTGGAGAGCGGTGACAAGATAGCTGTGGGTCGATAGTTGGAAAGCTCTGTAGAGTGCACTCCCTTATGCAGTGGGCTGATGTAAGCTATATTCCAAAGTGCTGGAATGTAGTTTTCAGTTATTGAGTGATTTATAAGAATAGATATACAGAAGGAGATGCCATCACTGGCTAACTTAAGGAATTCAGTAGGTAGTTTATCAGTAGCTAGGGCTTGTTGTTTTAAGTTTGAGTAATTTTATAATGGTATTGGTTTGGATGGGTTTGAAGGAGAATACATTTTTGGACTCATTGGGTGGGAGTGGAGTGGTTAGAGGGGTATTACAGTAGTTGTTTGATAGGGAGAGAATAGAGTTTGTAAAGAAAGGCTTAAATTTTAAGGCAATGCTATTTTTTGTTGTTGGAGACAGATGGGGTGGGTTTTGTTTGTTGGCCAGGCTGGAGGAGTTTTTTCACAGAGGACCAAAATTTTTGTGTTTTTTTTTTTGTGAGTCAGTAAAGCATTTTTTGTCTAATTTGTTATGTTTTTTTACTTTATTTCTAAGTTGTCAGTATTTGTTTAGGTTGTCTTTAGTTTTGTTGGTGTGACTGTGTGTACAGGCTTTATCTCTTAATTTGAGTAGGTGTCTTGCATTTTTGTTAGCCATGGTGCATAGTTAGAATTCACTCTTGTGGTTCTTAAGGGGGCAAATTTATTAACAACATCAAGGAAAGTGGAATTAAAGTAGTCTACACCCTGTCTAAGGGTCGGGTTTTAAGTGGAGTACAGTTACAGTTATGTAGGATAGTGAGAAGGGATTGAGTGTTAAAATGTTTCTTGTTGTGGATTTGCTAGTAGATTATGTTTCTTAGAGGGTGAAGATGTTGTCTCTAAAGATATGTGGGAAGGTTGTCGCTAAGGCTATCAGGGAGCCAGCCTGATTAGAAGGAGGGAGAGATTTCATTTATTAAAATTCAGTTGAAGATAGATTCGCATTTGGTGGGGGTTTCACCTCTGGCTGCTGATTGAATAGCCTAGGTAAAGCCATAGAGGATAATGAAGTTAGTGGGGTTGTCAGAGATGTATGTAAACCAATCGATGTTAAGGTCTTCCACTATTATTGTTTCTTGTGGAAAAGATAATGATATGTAATTGAGAATTTCTTCAATTAGGATAAGGTTATTACCGGGAGGGATGTATACATCTAGGATTTTTTGAGGGTTACTTTGAATTTAGTGATTAGTATTTCATCTTTCAGGAAATGTGGGATATTTGGTTCAATAAGTTCTAATTTTAGATTGATTTTGTAGATTGTGGCTACACCTCCTCCACAGTTACTTTTTCTGTCAAGCCTGTGCATGTTATACCCAGGTGGAAGTATTTCATTGCTGCCCATTTCTGGCTTGGCCCAGGTTTCTGTTAGAGTTATGATGTCAGGTAAGTATTGTAAAAGGCTGTTACAACGTCCATGTATCTCACTGAGCATACTTCTTAAGTTCATGTCTCTGAGTTGCAAAAATTCCCGCCATAGAGGAAGACCTTAAGGCTCATACAAGTCTCTTTCATGAATTCACATGTAAGTTATTTGTTCAAAAATTAAATCATGTCTGGTTGTTCAAAAATAGATCTATTAATATAAAGTGTTTATTTAAGCCCAGTACTTTTAATTTCCCCTTCTACCCCTATGACAACATTTGAAAAAGTTTGTATTAGCTCAGTAACCTGTTTCAAAAAGCTACTATAATTCAACAAAATTATGCCACTACAATGATGTCCATTATATGAAGGACAATACAAGTGGTACTATGGTAATTATGGGCAGTGCAGTTTATGAAAGAGAATGTTAGATATTTTAAATGAAGAGAACTTTATGAAAATGTGAATATGAGTGAAGTTGACACATTATCTGTACACTGATTTTGTATTACTAGATATGTTATACAGTGGTGCTTTGGATAGTGACATTTACAATATTATTTGAGTAAATAATCCAAGAATTCCTATTTGGGGGCGGGGGATCCCTAAAGTGCACAAATGTCCAGATAATCCACATTTTCATTTCAGTGTTGCAGCCAAAGGATCTAAAAGTGAAGGAATTTCCATCTTTTTAGACATTGTATTTAATAGTACTACCCAAAAACTTTGGCTTATATTAAGGACTCGTACAGCTTATTAAATTAGTTTCTTGAACGTAGTCATTTAGACAGACAAAGTTGTTTTAATTATTGGTGATAGTTTATCATTATATACAGTAACTCCGCAGATTATAGGGCTTGAAAAAAAAAGAGTGCAGTTTTTTTGGGGTTAATTCCACAAACATGCCTAATAGGAAAATTGAGAGCATCTGTTGTTTGTTGCAACTCATTTTATACTATGATATTTTTTCTTTCAAAGATGTCGGCTTTTTCAACGGGTGAAATGTGAAATGATGAAGGCAGCAGATGCTCCCACCTTTGCAAACTTATTATTTAATGAATGGGAAACATGTTTGTGCAATATAACACTATTTCTCTGTTTTTATGCTCATTATATTAATTGCTTATTTTTGTGTTTAATGGTAATGACATACAAGTTCTTTTAGATGCAACACAGTACATTATTTAATTTTTAGACTTTTCCTTTTAAAACCAGTAGATAAGCTTTAAGTTGGTGAAGATCATGATTCATTTTGACTCAGTTCAAAGCAAAATTTCAAATGGAGACACTGTTTATTGATAAAGATTATGATGTCAGTCTCATTAAGATAATATTTAATCATGTTCTCAAAGAGAGAGGTACTGTTTTAATTCCCATTAGACAATAATGGCACTTCATTTCATGTAACACAGCATAATAATAATAATTGTCAAACTGGCCTTTCCTATTACTGACAGTGATAATGACCTACCTAGCCACAGCACATGTAGTTACAAATAATTGGAATATATTTTAGGTCACAGAAACATTGTTAAAGTGATTGGTAGTGAGCCAGGTTTTACAGGAATAAAGGCAGATGATTTAAACTTTAAGAAAAAAGTTACAATTTGCTGGTAACTCTAACAAAGAAGTAGGTACTTTTCACAATGGTGCAATTAAGTGGTGTAGATACATTTCTTCAGGCTGTAACATTTTTTTTTGCATCATTTAACTTACACTAAAGGTAGTAATTGAAAATGCACCTGTGGCAGTTTGGACATATTTTATTACACAACTTGTATGTGCTGCAGTTCATTTTGAATTGGCAAGAGAACATGCAAAGTCAGTACAAGAACTAGTGTGCATCATTATGCATCATTATGTATCGTTATGTATCATTATATATTATTATACATTAAGTACAAGAAGATAACGATCTACTTTACAAGCCAGCATACACTGTCTTGCAGTAATTATAATAACTTTCTTTTGTTCTTGTTGATATCATTGCACAAAATGCAAGGGGACGGCATATGAATAACATCTTAGACATGGTTGTACTGTATAGGCAAACTAAACTGAATGCAGATCAAATATCAAGCCTCAATGATCACATTAACATAAAATGTGAGTTTCCTAACCAATTATATTGAAACCACCTTACAGAAGGGTGACATATCTAGAGGATAAAGTGATTTGTTGTTGCATTGCCCTTGAAGGTTCCTTTTTGCTGTGTTTTTACATTAAGAGGAGCAGATCATCCATCCTGTGGCAGAAGAGGTTTGCCTGGCCTATCTGAGTTGAGAAGCACTCCAGAAGAGCTCAAAGTGTAGTTGTTTATTGACCATAGGACTCAGTAGTTAGATTTCAATTTCTTTTTCGCTACTATAGCAGCAGCAACAGATGATAGTGCCCTGTACAAATGCAAATGCTTGGACAGTAAAGTTTATCTATAAAACTATGATTGGAATCGAAACCTGTAAAGTAGTGAGGTATTGCACTGAAAGTAAATCAACCAGGAAAGGAAGCAGTAAAATCCAAACACAGAACTGTTTTTAGCGCTTTCACTCACTTTATTAAAACTGAACTTCAGTTTTAATAAAGTGAGTGAAAGCGCTAAAAACAGTTCTGTGTTTGGATTTTCCTGCTTCCTTTCCTGGTGGATTTACTTTGAGTTTCATTTGACTATTAGGTATTGCATTGAGTTAAGCTTAGAGAAGCTAGCATGCATGACAAACAATAGCCACTAACCCTAGAAAGCACTCTAGGAGAACCTTACCATCATACCATACCTCACAACTGTACTGATTTTTGCAGAATGTCCAGATTTTGGCCTCACATTTTTGGTCCATTTTTCATACAATTGTGTTTTTTTAGCAAATTAGTGACAAATCATTAAAGACTGAGGTTAGAAAATAATGACAGACATTTGAGTTTCAGACTTCATATCCTACAGAAAATTCATGCTAATGCAAAACCTGTTATTCTGTCAACTTTCTAAGTCTGAAAGGGAAATATTTAAAAAGTATCCCTATTTTTGGGCCTTTGCTCCACTTTTATTTATGGCTTTGTCCAGATTTCTTGCTGTAAGAGGTTGTGAGGTATGCCTCAGACCATAGCAGCCCAGCCTAATACAGGTCTAGACAGCATGGACTTGCAATTTCCAAATGTATGCCTAGCCAGCTTGGTAGATATGGGTATCCTGAGACAATGCAATAATTGTCTCATGTTCTCAAACAACCATTTATTTTTTAAAGAAACTAACACATCCTGCAAGAGATGTACATACACAGTTTTTTAGAGGCAAACGTTCTTACAAATAACGTTGTCAAAAAGCCACACATATTACATCCACCTCACACAATGTCTACCAAGCACGTAGAGCATCCTCTGCTGAGGCACTAAAAAGCAATCTTCCCAAACCTCAAAGACTTCCTAAGCCTATTAACAGCAACACCTATCCTCAGCAACCTCCACAGCACACACCAAAAGCAACACCAGGCACCACATGTACACCTTTACCCAATGGACCCCCAAGACTGAAGCCCATAAGACAAGCAAACACTTTACCCAGGAGTCATGTCATGAGGGAGCCCAATGTAAGACACACAGATGCCCCCACTCACCAAGCTGGACAAGAAGAAGATAACAGTTGCTTATCTGGAGCCAGGATCCATCAGGTTACATACACACTCAAGTCAATACACCACAGGTAACCATATGATTCTATCACAGTCCATGTTGTGACCTCACTGGACTATATGAAGAGAAACATTATGGCTCTCTCTGAATATGGATCTCAGAGAGGTATGTGCCTTGTACTGAGTAGCATTCAACCTTCACCAAGGATGATGCCACAAAATGAATAAAAGGGGATTAACTTCAACAACTGGCTTAGTTTCTGGTGTCATTGAAGGGGGGGGGTCTAATATTTGTCAGCATAAGAGGACATGGTTAACAGACAACATTGCTTTGCAAAGGATGGCCTGCACCTTTCCCCCACACTTTTAAATACTGGTTAAAACTTTATCCACACACTTAGAGCCTTTTTTTAGGCCATGCCAAATTGCCAAACCTACCAACATAGCAAATAAAACCTGAAGAAACCTAAAGGTGTTATTCCTCAATGCTAGGAGGCTTAACAAGGAAGCTCCACACCCTACAATCTCTCCTCACTCTGATGAATATTGATATCTATGCCAGTAATGTTGCTATGATGGGGTAAGAGGGGCATATGCCCCAGACACAAATTATTAATGGCCGTGATTAGCCAGTTCTGATCTCCCATTGCATTTGAGGTCAAATCTGAATGCTGTAGCACTTTGTGTGTGGTATAAACTGCAGCATGTAGCAAGCAGTCTACTACAGTTTAAAAGTAAAACAAAAATATATATATTTTTAACTAAATCTGATGCACTTTATCTCTCCATGCAGGTAGGGTATAAACTACAGAAAGTGTTTCTCCCATTTTTTAGCAAGCAGGTTTAAAACAAGATTTTTTTAAGTAAAACATGAGTGCCATAGTGCTCTGTGCAGGAGGGTTATAAACTGTAGCAACTGTTTGCTACATTTGTAGCAAGCAGTTTGCTACAGTTTAAAATAATAACATTTTTTTAATAAAATGTTCAGAAGGTGGGTAAGGGCAGGGCATAGAACTAGGACCTGAATGCCCAGACAGGAGAGAGGGGTGGAGTGTCATTGGTTGGTGTGCCAGTAGAAGGAATGGCAGGTTTTTTTTTTTTTTTTTTTTGCTCTTCACTTTGTGGTACCGGCACATGGAACTGGTTGAGCCAGCTACACTTTTTGATTTGTGCCATTGTGGTTTAATGCCACAGAAAGTACTCCAATAGTGTATGGCTTCAGTGCCTACTACACATTTAGACTACCAGCTGCACAGATTGGGACATAAATAGGATGGTTAAACAGGATGATGCCCTGGAGTTCATCCACGTGCAAATCATTATAGACAAAGTCTCTTACCATATCCTAGAAGCTGTAGGTCACCAATTATGCCCCAAGAATCCCATAACTTTTACTTAGACCTACTGGAAGAACTCACCATCCGACCAAATACCCTATTCATGGGAGTCTTTAACTACCCCCTTTATAGACTGGGAAACATACACTGCGTCAAACTTGCAGGCACAACAATTCTGTGACGTTATTAACACAAATACCCTTGAGCAGATAGTGTGCACACACCCACTAGAGGTTCAAACATGCTGGATCTGGTACTCACCAGTATGGGACAGTGTTGCACTCCCCCTGTGTTACATCCTCACTGGTAAGATCAGATCACAAGACTGTCTCCTTTAAATAAAAATCAAGTGGAAAACCCAGCAAAATCTGTAACAGCCCCTGCAAACCCAGAGTTTATACCAACCAATGCAGAATTGTTCACAGAAACCCTGTCCAACCATGTAGATGGCTGAATAATGGCTGCTGTACCTACCAGAAGTAAGCCCAAAATAAACTCCAAAAAAACAACACTCTGGTAGAATCCTAAGCTTAAAAGGTTATACAACAAAAGGGAAAAAGTCATAGCCAAAATCAGAAAGAGCAACTCTCACAGTTACAAGAGGTCACTAATTAAACTAAACAGGTAAGTAAGAGGACTAATTAAGTCCAACAAGGCCAATTATGAGTTTAATATAGTCTCACGGGCTAAAGACAATCACAAGGCCTTCTACAGCTATAGCCAAAACTTTAAAGGTAGCACACTGCTGTGTGTTGAACTGGTGGTAAATAGTACAACCTCTAATGAGCAGTGTGATAGGCCAGTGAGTTCCCATATGAAAGAGTGATGGATGACACAGGATGCAGCTGAAGAGAATATGTCACAGGAAGATGTACTGGAACTTTCTGTAGAATGTCCACAGGAAACGGAGAACAAAAAATGTACCTTAAGAAAATGATCTAAGGGACGAGTTGCTTGATTTAATAGAGATGGATAGACATATTAAGATCAATTAAGGAAATAGATTATAGAAAGTCAGTAAGACCCAAAATGTTAGAAGTCTATTAAAAGAAATGAAACAGTAATCAAGACTGTTAGAAATTCATAATAAGAAACGTAAACAGAATATATTACTCTGCAGCTAAATTAATAAAAGATAAAGTCTCCCCACAAAAATACAGAGCAATGAGGGAACAAAAGTGAAGAAATCAAATGCCATCATGGAAGTATCAACTACAAAATATTATAAAGCAATCAAGACTAGAAGTGTCACTGTTATATAACAGGGAACAGATCAGCAAAAAAAAAAAAAACTTAGAAAGACATGATAAAAGCAATGTGCAGTATTAGAACAGACCAGGATCTATTGTACACTATTTCAAATAATAAACTAAAGATATCAGCACAGGCAGAACAACTTAACAGATATGTAGATAGATATAAAGAAAAATTAGAAAATAAGAAATTCAAATGACCCAAAAAGTTTTAAAGAGAATTGGGAAACAAAGCAAAAGGAATAGACACATTTTGGAGAAATATCTATGAAGACCCCGTGGAACATAATAAAAATGCTGAATGAATAGAAGTAAAGGAAACAGTAAGAAGTTCAAATATAAAGGATATGAAATGGGATAAAGTAACAGCCAGAAATTTTGAAACATAATTAAGAAAAGTTCCTAAATGGACACCCCCAGGCCCAGAAGCAGTAGTTAACTTCTGGCTAAAAGTATTAATATCATTACACAAAGATTTAGCCCTGAGTAAGAACTCCTTATATGTGCACCCCTAACAGACACAAACTGGGCTATGTAACGTTTGCTTGAGAAAGACTTGGTAGATTATAAGTTACGTAAAATGCAACTAAGAGTGTGTCATAATTTTTGATGTAAAATGCTTGCAACTATGATTGTGTCTGTGTGGTTTGTTTTCATTTATCTAAATGTATGAGTGCCTATGTAGTAAGTGATTGTTTAATAAAGATGTTTCTTGTTTTAAAAAAGGCTGGAATTAAATAATGTATATAGTGTTGCTTAGGTTATATGATATATAGCAATATGTGTGAAGTATAATGTCTGTTATGTTATTGTAGTTTGATTACTTTTATATGAATGTAAATGTCCCTGTGTCACAAGTGATGGCTCAATAAAGGTGTTTGAGAAAAAAAACAACAGGAAGAATGATATTCCTCCTTAAGAGTGAATCTGCAAGCTACTCTAACAACAATAACGTGCCTCCCAACAATGTATAAACTATTCACTGGAAATGATGCCAACAGAGTTTATAGTCATTTTGAAGAAAACTCAGTCATGGCAATGGAACAAAATGGTAACAAAAGAAAGTCATATGGAGCAAAGGAACAGTTATTGTTAAATAAAGTCATAACAGAGAACTGTAAAAAGGGGAAGAATCTAAGTATGGCATGGATAGACTACAAAAAACATCTGACAGCCTCCTACATTCATGGATAAAGGAGTGCTTACATGTATACAAGATACACCCTACATTGATCAAATACATTACAGTGACCATAAAACAATGACAAACCACTCTGCAGCTAAGCCATGATAAAGGATAAATTATTATCCCAAGAAGGGTGACTCTGTCAGTGTTGCTCTTTTGTCTTGCCCTTCACCCATTAAGCTGTCTATTTAACAGAGTACATCATGGTTACAATTTGACTCCCAGAAAACAACAAAGTGCGTAAAGACTTAATCTTCTCTTTGTGGATGATTAAAACTGTATAGTTCATCAGAAGAGGAGCTGAAAGCACAACTGGAAGTGATCAAAACTTTCTCAGATGATATAAGAATGTCATTTGGTTTTGATAAGTGTGTAAATGTAACATTTAAAGCAGGAAAACTCCAGCTCAAAGAAAATATTATTCTGGGAAAGGAATGTGATATAAAGGAATATGAGCAGGAGGGAGTGTATAAATATTTGGGAACTGATGAAGGACAGACAATAAAAATATGAACAAATGTGAAGAAAACTCAGTAAGGATTACTTTAGAAGACTAAATTTAATACTGAAAACAGCCCTGGCATCAAAAAACAAAGTCCAAGCTATAAAACCAATTGTTTTTTTCTGTTTTAACTTACAGTTTTGGTGTGACTGACAGGCCCCAAAAGGTAATGGATCAGTTAGACAGGAAAAAGAAAAGAAAAATGCTTCATGCTTATCAAATGATATATAAAAGTCAATGTATATCAAGATTATATATTCCTCGTTCTGAAGGAGGTATGAGCCTCATTGAAACTGATTACATGTATATTCCTGCAATCATAGGACTGCATACATATCTGCTGACCTCATCAGATCCAAACATAATGAAAGTTTTGAAACATGAGGAGAACAAGTCCAAGATGACTTCCTTGCTCAGTTTAGCAGACGCATATCAGTGTCAAGTGGGAATGGAAATCAAACCAGAAGTAGACAAAAATCAGACAGCTACTGAATGTGCCAAAAAAAAAAAAAAAAAGCAAAAGAAAGAATATCAGGAGAAGGAGCAGATGAGAAGGCAAGAAATATAGAAAAGGCGTAAATATAGTTGCAAACATAGAAAACTCTTGGAAAAAACTCATATTGATCAGGATCTAATGCAAGGATGGTTAAGGAGAGGTGAATTTAAACAAAAGGTTAATATTGGCATCCCAGGATAGTGGACTACGTACACATCGGTTTAGAAAGTCCATTGAGCATGTTGGAGAAACAGACAAATGCAGGTTCTGTAAAACAGAACTGGAAAAAGTTGCACATATTGTTGCTGGTTGTGATACACTAATGGCAGAGGGTCTGTATACTAAAAGGCAAGACTGTTGCACTGGGAATTGTGCAAACATTACAATACTGAAGTAGCTGAGAAGCATTGGAAACATGAGCCAGAGAATGATGAAGTTTATATCACATGGAATCACCCATTACCAACAGTTCAAAACATAGATGCAAGAACATCATGCAGTAGCCCATGAAAAGAAGGCAAAAGTAGCATTTACCACTGAAATTGCTATACCCAATGATTACAGTGTCTTACTACAGACAGACACAAAATCATAATCTGCAGGCAGAAATGATGGCAATGTGAAAGAAGGATACCCACACAGTTCCAATAGCAGTAGGAGCAGTGGGTCTCATAAAAAAGAATTTACAGTCTTTTTTAGATATGCTTCTGATACATGTAACTCCATATAAATTGCAGGAGTCAGTTCTGAGCATGTTGCAGGTGCCACAAAGAGCACTTTTGGCTGACATCGAAGACTGAAACAATACTAATTTCACAAACTTTAATCACACTTTGACTTAAGAATGGGGGTCTATTCTCATCATGGTATTAGAAACCCAAAGACTTAGAGAAATTAAATAGAGAGAAGCAGTGTCACATAGTGAAACTGCTGGTTAGCAGATTCGAACTTCACCTCCCTCTCTCCCCGCCATCCCTCATGAAACACCCACTAGCATAACCCTCCAACTATTAACAGGAAGCAGGTCATGACAACACTTGCTAAGGCTAAAAACACAGTCTCAATAGACCCCAAGAATATCCTGGGATACCTTCTAAATAGCTTGAAACATGACCTATCAGGTCTGCTCAAGTCAGTTTTAAACTCTAACCTCAAAACAGGCTACATGCAGAGGACTGCAATGGTTGTCCCTCTTCACAATGGTGAACCATCCACTGGTTCTAGAAACTACAGACCCATTAGTCTGACTAGTCTAATATGAAAAGTCATGGAATGAATTATCATGGAAATGATCAACAAAGATACTGTCAACCCACAGACACTGGACCCAACCCAGTTTGGCTTTCTCAAGGGAAGGTCACGCCTACTTAACCTGGTAGACTTCTTTGAGAGGGTGACAAAGGCAATGCGTGAGAGAAGAATTGTGCATACCACCTACGTAGACCAGGCTAAGGTGTTCAATATAATACCCCACTCTGGTATTGTTGACAGACTCCCCAAACTAGGCATAAATCTCTACATAACTTGCTGGATTGCTGGCTGGCTCACAGATAGGACCCAAGAAGTCCAGACTGATGAGACCACGTCCACTAAGAGACCAGTCACCAGTGAGGTACTTCAGGGTTACATGGCTGGGCCACTCCTGTTTGGCATCTACTTCTTGGAGGTCAAGGCTAATGTCAAAGGCCTTTGACTCACCAAGTTCACAGATGACTGCAAAGTGGGAGCTATCATTGGTTTCCCCATGCACAAATATCTTGCAAGAGAGTCTAACACAGATAAATGACTAGTACCAAAACCACAGATTAAAACTCAATGCCAAAAAGTGTATTATAGAACCTTTTGGGAAGACATCCTCCCACATTAGTTACTCCATTGATTGTTAAGAGTTGACTTGGCAGTTAGGGACCTGGGAACATATGTTGACAATAATCTGGAATTTGACTGTCATGTGGCCAAGGTAATAAGAAAACCATTCTATGTTACCCAACTTATAAATAAGGGCATAGCATCCAGGTCCAAGGAAGTTATAGTGACACTTTACTCATCCCTTATAATATAATGCTCTTTTTGGCATGAACTGAACAGACATATGTAACAACTGGCATGCACACAAAGGTTCTTTACCAAGAGAATCCAGGATATAAACACATTGTCTTATACAGATTGCCTTGGTAAAGAACCTTTTGGGCATACCAGTTGTTGCATACCACCCACCTAGACCTGGCTAGACCTCTTGCAGATCGACAAAATGAACAGCAGCAGAAATACTAAATCCAAGGATTTAAACTTTTGTGACATAAACAGAGCATGCTGATGAAACAAATATGTGTCTCAGAGGATCCCCATGCTCTGGGACAAGCTCCCTATCTCCCTACCCATGTGAAGCAGAGTCCATATTTTACCCCTTTCAAGTATAGCCTTGACCAGTGGATAAGAAATCAGAAGTTCATACTGGGTCTGTCCACCATGTCTCAGACAAACAGAGGCAATCAGTAACTAAACCCAAACTAACATACCCCCTCCCCATATTACCTTTAGCAACTTCCTAACTAACATCGTCAACCCCCTTTTTCCCATTTTTCTACATAGGGTCAGGGTGTCTTGTCAACTGTCACCATCTCTCTTGATTCAATGTCACTTTCCTACTTTCTTTAACAGTCATGACTGACTGTCACAGGTCTTCTCTCACACAGCCTATTCACATTTTTACTGAATGTCCTTGTTTCCTCTTGCCTTATTCCTGTCTGTCCCAAATCTTCTTCACCAGATTGTCTTCTGCGTCTCTGCACATGTGCCCAATCACTGTAATCTGTTCTCTTTGACCTTCTCAGCAATTGGAGTTACTTTGTCTTCTGCTCTGATGTTATCATGTCTTTGTCTGTCCCACTGTGTGCATCCTACCACTCGTCTCAAGTACTTCATCTCCATCACTTCTAGCTTCCCCAACTGCTCTGCCGTTACTGCCTAGGTTTCTGTGCCATACAGTAGTACTAGTTGCACCACTGCTTTGTACTCCTTACTTTTCAGCTTCTTTGGCATTCTTCTGCATGCAGTACCCCTGACACTCTCTGCCAGTTGGCCACAGCCCCTCTGATTCTAGCTTTGACTTACCATTCCTCTCCTAAGAAATACCCATAACATAAAGAGACAAAAATTGGGTTGCATAGCTAGGCTTATAAAGGCCCTGGAGGTCATTAGCCTAATATGTACCTATGAACCTATGAACCAATGAAGCACAACAGATGTTTGGTTTAAAATATATATCATTTAAAGGAGATCTACACCCAAAAACTGAAATAAAACATGTTTTTCAGCATATCTTGCACTTTCTTGAATTACTGATGTCTCTGTATCAACGTAAGTGGCTATTATTGTTATTTTCTAATTGGCTATATTCCAAAGTGACCTGAAAGTAGTCTGCCATGTGTAGCCTGATTTTGTTTTACAGTCAATGCCTTCTCTTCTTTGATGTCATTTTACAGGAACAGAGGGAAATGGCTATGATGAGAGGATCCGTTACTGTGGTTTTCACCCTCTCTCTCTCTCGTCGTCTTACAATAGGACTCTGACTGCTTAGTTTTGACAGCCATCAATCCATATTTTTCATTACTTTGCTCCTTTGATTTTTGTTAGTGGCCATCTCTGATACATCATTTTAAGGATTGTTTATACAACAAGCTTGAGATTGTAGCTGAGTTACTTGTTCTTTTCAAAGTTTACAATTATAGTTCAGTGTTCAACTTTGAGAGCTCTGACTCCTATGATTAATAGGTGTTAGCTGGGCTGATATGGCTTGTGCTGCTTTCAGAGTTTTAATATTGTAGCTAGAATTAGAGACTTTGATGGTAATCTTCCCTCCCCAACAAACTAACTTGTCTCAACAAAACACTCTATGCAGTGCAAAAATGCTGTGAAAAAACAACACAATGCAAGTTTATAGAAAATACAGTGAAGAAGAAATGCAAAATCAAATACTGGCAAAAAAATAACAAGAGTAAGATAAAATATTTCCTTTCTTGGTGGCACTTGGAGTTTGAGTAAAGGGACAAAAAAACGATTTGTAATAATAATAATAAAAAAGTAATAAACTAAGTATAAGTTGTGTTTCCTTGTTCATTTGAACCTGAAAGCTAAGCTTGAAAGCTTTGTTTTTGTTCAGACTCCAAGCTACAATATTTATCTAAAGTGTGATGCTTGTAATCCGTAACTGATAAGGCACGTTTAAATGCCAATGATTAAGAGCTACTGTTTTTTAAATAGCTCTGTAGTTAGAATAAGTGAAATAACCTAATTACTTTTCCACTCAGTAGCCTTCATAATGACAAGACAAATATAGGAAAAAAAGGCAAACAGAAATAAGTTCAGACATAAAATAAATGGGCTAATTATTACATGATGCTATTTCTGAATGTGACATGCTTAGTGTTGTATTACGGGAAAGGAAAATTACTTTTTGGAAAACTTGACATTTAGGTGGTGGTCTCCTTTAAATATTTGAATTATTTTATTCATGTTATTTTATGTGACTGCATATGTTCACATTTTATGTAGCTTATTATAATTTATTTTATCACATGGTCTTTTTAGCACATGATTTTATTACCTTATCTTTTTCTGTTTAAATGGTATATGTAATATTTTAGTTTAGTTCTGATGAAATCATTATTTCATGCTGAACAACTTAACTGAGTTTTTCAATAAATTTCACATTCAGAATATAGTTTGTTTTTCATTTATGGTGTGTTAGCCTTAGATTTTTATGAATCACTCATAGACATACATGTGGATGATTTGGAATACTTTGCATACTGCTACTAAGCAACAGTACACCTTTAGATTGTGGGTATAATGCCATAGTAATACACAGTGCTGTGTTCACGATTCAATGTATTGTGGCCAAAGGCACACAGCTACTACTTTCTCTTTCTTGTCATCATAATGGTTTGCTGTTTAAAGATTGTCATTTATGTACATCATACACACACACACACACACACACACACACACACACACACACACACACACACACACATATGGACATACACACTGCTGTACGATTTACACAAATGTGTGTTGGTAAACAGAAGTGCTCTTGTTAATGATTCTCCTTAACTTTTAATCCTAGCTGATGCAATCTAATATTAGTGAGGTTCACTAGTATGACACATGCTAATGTCTCATTAGTGAAGTTCACTAGTATGAAGCATGCTAATGTTCCATTAGTGAAGTTCACTAGTATAAAGCATGCTAATGTCTCAGTACTGAAGTTCACTAGTATGAAGCATGCTGATGTCTCATTAGTGAAGTTCACTAGTATGAAGCATGTTAACGCCTCATTAGTTAAGCTCACTAGTATGAAGCATGCGAATGTCTCATTAGTGAAGTTCACTAGTATGACACATGCTAATGTCTTTACATCCTGCTACAAAGCTATGCATAATATAACATGTGATGTGTACGAATTCCATGGTTCACTAGCATTCATCCAGGTTTCTTTTGTTAATTCTAACATCTGGACAATAATTTATTTGTTTTATTTGGTGTTCATTTGTCAAAACAAAATTATGTATTAAAATGCTTGCTGTCATATCACCCTTGTTTGGAAACCAAATCTTCCTAACCTTTCATTTGTTCTTAGTACATCAATATGTGTTTTATGGACAATTTTGATATTGCTTTTCTGTAGTTTCTGTTTTATTAATGAATCTTGTCAAACAGACTCCCTGCTCTATTCATCTTGCTGCTATACCTACACAAAAATGACTGTAAAAAATACCTGTAAAACACTTTAATCTCCATCAAAGGATTAACAACACATCCTGCCGTGATAGGTTCTTTACTGAATGCATCCCTTGTCTCTGGAACAGACTACCTTTAGAAATTAAACAGAACAACTTCTTATTTACCTTCAAAACCATCCCAAATAACTGATTAGGAAACCAAGGAATTCTGCTGGAAATCTGTGGGAGTGGTCTGACACAGGGCAGTAGTACACTCATACTGCTACTACTTGGGTAAAGGGACTAAGCTTCTCAACGTCTCTCTATAGAGTTCACATTTGAATCTGTGCTATTTACTATGCATAGACTGAATATCTTTATCTCTGCTCTTTGGCTTGTCTAATATACTGGCTACCCCTTTTGTAATTTGTGCATGTGCTTATACTAATAGAAAGGTTACTAAAATGAAGCAATGCTTGCTTGCAGTGCAGCCATATGATTGCAGGCTTCTTGACTGCATTATTTCAGCTTTACTAATAATAAACTACACTCTTCATGTAGCTTTTTACTGTTTAATACTTTTTTAATACTTTTCTTTGTCACTGCTTTTGAGCTGTCATGGTACAAATGTAATCTCCCTGCTGTGGCAAGGTAAGATGGTAGTCTGCACATAGGTGCAACAGTTCTTCACAGCAAGAGGAACCTGGCTTTTCTCATATCTAAATAATATGGTTCAGGCCACAGATGTATAAAACAGCATGACTTACTTCATTCAGGATGCAACAGAGCTGTGTAACTGATGACATTAGTACAAAAAAGCCAGAATCAGAAGTATTAGAAGAAATAATTTCAAACAGGTTTATAACATTAGGCACTAACACCCGGGAGTGTGAACCTTGGCTCTAAATGATTGTCACTGTTGACGTGACACCCTGACCCCAGTGCAAAAATGGGAAAAGGAAATGTGGGTGGGTGGATGTATAGATGGATTTGAGAATAAACAGCTAATGTCTTACTCTGCAACAGTGAGAAATTTTTATTTTATTATTTATTTAACATTTGTTGACCGGGAAAGTCCGACTAGGTTCCACAGATCCTGTTTTCAGCGGAGGCCCGGGAGAAATGCTCCAGAAGCATGTCTTTAGAATGTGGTAGGAAACCGGAGTACCACGAGGAAACCCACGCGAATGCGGGGAGAACATGCAAAATCCACACAGAAGGCACCCCAGCCGAGAATCAAACCAGAGAACCTCTTGCTGTGAGGCGACAGCATTAACCGCTGCACCACTGCACCGCCCAAAATTGTAATTCATGATGCTTGCTAGCCCAATCAACAGCTCCCCTTTTCATGACTGGCTATTCATGTCACCACAAGCCAGTCTGACAAGAAAGAATATCCAAGAACAATAGCAATAAGCTTCATTCAGCATCTTAATTTGGGCCTTGACCCTGGGAGAAGCCATAAGGTAATGCCAATCACACCAACACACTGCCAGGTTGCAATGTCTGGTTTATGGCTGCAATAAATTCATTGCTACATCTTTTTAGGACATTTATAACTCAGCTGTTTTTTTTCCAGCATCAGAGATCGTGTCAGCCCCTTCCTGTCCGCTTTGTTTTTCTGTCTATCATGCAATCCAGTGTAATAAAGGGGAACACCAGTGTAATAAAAGGGAACATCCCTATGAACTGTAGGCAAAGCAATCTACGAGAACAGGTGTAACTGTATGTAGTGCTGTATGAAGTAGGCAATAACACACACACATACACACACACACACACACACACACACACACACACACACACACACACACACACACACACACACACACACACACACACACACACACACACACTCACACATTACACAGCATTTATCTCTTTGTTAAGACCAACCAGCAGGTTGTACAGTGTTTATGTCATCAGCAGTAATTCATCCATCCAGCCATCAATAATAACCCCTTTTTTCCATTTTTGCAGATAGGGTTGAGGTGTCACTTCACAATGATAACTATTGACAGCCAATTTTCAGACCACCGGGTGTCTGGTCATGCCACTATTGCTCTTCTATACCACATATATGCATGTACACTCACACCTACTGCCAATTTAGAGTTTTCAGTTTATCACTTCATGACATACGTTATAATCACACTGGCAAAATGCACTTTCGAAACCATGTACTAATTTGTTAGTCATGGATGACTAGTGTTCAGTGTGTGTGATTGTATTTTAATAAGAATATAATGTAGATGTCCATTTTTACACTGAGCTGTGCATGCACAGTTAACACAGTGCTGTGACAATAGGGTGTCAACCAGGCTCAACAGTGCCATCTCAAAAGTGACATATCTGTGAGTTGCAGTCCTGCAGAGTGAAATGCTGTAAGTCCAGCTGTCAGTAGTAAATGATTGATCAATAAATCTGTTTTTACAAACAGAAATGAATGTGAACTTGAAGGCAATCTTCTCACATGCTACTGATAAGAATCTCACTTTAAGGTTCTAGCTTAAAACAATGATAAAATTAATCAACAAGCCACTTTCATTGTTTCAGTAATCATGTGGGATACAGACTGCAGTACAAGTCATTGCTTTAACTTTCTGTAGGGAAGAGAATCTGAAAATGAAATTGTTGTGTCCCTCTTTATTTCTAGTAAATACAGGGCAAACACCATCTTACAGAAATTATACAGGACATCTCCAAATATCCAAAGGTCTAACCTAAAAAGTAATATTTTCTTCTGCTTTGCTAAATTGGTAAGATGCCAGTCTGACAGCTGAATTTCTCATAGCCGTGTTGCAGACCACTTCTTTAGTTTTTCCCTTTCTTTGCAGAATCACTTGACATTTTTGATATTCATGAACAAGATTAGTCTGCCTCATTCTTGCTACAGCAGCATTTTTTTAACAACAAAATCTCTTTTTCTTTAACCTTTCTTTTCTTGGTCTCCAATATTATCACAGTACAAGAACTACAGTTATCGCCATGTGTTTGAAGCCAGTAATCTTTGTAGCTAGGAATGATTATATCACTTATTTCGGGATTTTTAATCAAGCTGTGCAATGTCTTAGTGGAATATATGAGATAAACTAATGTGATTATGGCAACAATACCCCAGTTTTGCTCCCTGAAGAATTCTGTGATGCTCTGTAATCTGCCTCTGTAAAAACAATATATATTTCACAGTTTTCTCACAGACATCTTCATTCACCCTACTAAGGAGAATGTACAGGCCTAAAGAAGTACTTTAACATGCAGGTAAAAAAAGGCCTTCAGATATATTGTAACAAACACAAATGAAGCATTCAACATAGTTTGCAACCCTGCTGCTGGGAATACTTTGATGACATGCATAGTATTATTATAAAATATCACAAGTTTTACATGAATGGATATTGCTGTAAACAGCCTGAAAAAGCCATTACTGTCACCATGTTATAGTCTTGTCATAAAGCATATAGACTCTCCATGCAACTGGCTAATTATATCTCTCAGTGTCTAAGTACTGTTTTTGTTTGTTCGTACACACACACACACACACACACACACACACACACACACACACACACACACACACACACACACACACACACACACACACACACACACACACACACACACACACACACTTCTTGAGCCATACCTGTTTTCGTTAGCATAATAGCAAGACAGACAGTTTTTGGCTGCACTGCAAACCACTGTATTACAAATTCTATTGTTTCCCCTATTCTGGGTTTTCTCTTTCCCACATGGTTGTGTGACAGTGGAGTTCATATATTGATAAGTAAGGTTCCCCAGACAGGGGTGCAGGGCGGCTTGCCCATAGCAAAAATGCATTTTCTTGATGTCACTAGCAATTTCACTGTAGTTTCAGTGAGTGGGCTCTTTCAACAAGATTAAGTCATGCAATTTGCTGCTGAAGGCTTATCCATCACCTTCTGATAGTGGACCCACTTCACAATTTTAAATGTCGACTTGCACTGAATACAAACTATAGAATAGTAGTAGATGATGTGAGATCAACAAAATCAGGAATTATGAGGCAATGAAGAAACAGAAAATAGAATTTGTCAGCATTCATATACTGTTGTGTGCAATATTTATATGTGAGTGTTTACTGTTTATTTTCCTAGCTGTAGAAATATCAACAGTTGTCTATTTTATTAGATATCTCTGAAATGTATAACTGTTCCTTTTAGTAATGATTTTAGGTATGTATAATAGAATGGAACTACTTTCCTATTTATTGCTTCCTTTCAAAAGATATATTAACAGTTGATGGAAGAGAACTTTATGTGAGATCTAAATAGTTGGTTTAAAACAGAAAAAAAAACTGTTTAGAAAAATTATCCTCCTAAGAGTACTGGATCAAGGGTGCTGCTCTTTCTCTTGTTTTGGACTGCTATGTGGAATTGGAAAACTTCTAACTTGCAGAGAAACCTCAATCAGAGTTCCTATATTTTTCCTATTATGTTGGATTATAAACCTGAAGAACTTTTTTCAAACCTGAAAGTACCAAAACATTTTAGAGGGACGGCAGAAGATAAATAAATATTCCCTGTTTTCCCCAGAAACAGTGACTAGAACTTTGATAACCTGCCTGTGTTTTTTCTGTATATACTAGAGGTTTTTATAGACTTAGTTTCCAACAATATTTTCTTTAATTCCATTCTGTGTCATGAACTACTGGCTTGTGCATTTAATTGGCCTTCATTTTTACTTATTCATTTATAAAAGCTTGTAGCTGGTGAGTTACATATTGGTTTATAAAGGTAACTTCACAACACTGGTCTGGCTATTGGCATCTGCACTTTCTGAAGAGAGACTGTCAGCTATACAATTTAAAGCATTGATGTCTTGCTGGAAGAGTGTACAGTAACTGAGATCTTGATGGTAAATTGATGTTGCATGTATCAAAATCACAGGAAATGAGTGCTAGAACTGGAGAGATATCAGTGGCCCTTTATTGGAAACTTGGTGAGAATTTAAGTGTGTGTGTGTGTGTGTGTGTGTGTGTGTGTGTGTGTGTGTGTGTGTGTGTGTGTGTTTGCGTATTCATGTGTGTGTGTGTGTGTGTGTGTGTGTGTGTGTGTGTGTGTGTGTGTGTGTGTGTGTGTGTGTGTGTGTGTGCATGTGTGTACAAAACAAACATTTTTGGCTAAGCCTCAGTTGCTATTGCTGCTAAGACTACGTAGGAAGTAAATGGCCTCAGAGAGAGGTTGATGAAACCCTAGAGAGACACTGATTATAACCCTGTTCTGCAGTTTTATAGTTTAAGCTTATATGGGTGTGGCATGTTTATGTCATTAGTAGACAAAAAACGCCAGACTAATAAATTAAATACATAAGTATTTTATTAAAGTATAATAAACATCCCAGACCGGTTTCAGCCAACAGGCTTTCCTCAGTGGGAATGAAAGTAGTTACAACTGTGAAGTGACACACGCATATATATATATATATATATATATATATATATATATATATATAACATGAACCATCCAATAGGATTCTTCCCAAAAGTGATCTTCCCAACATTTAAATTGTTTCCTGTGTAGAGAATGGAAAGAGAATGAAAAGTTATGCAATAAAACCAAATTATTAATGTATAATGCAACATATGAATAAAATAAAAAATAAAAATCAAACACATAATATTACAAATGGTCATTCAAACCGGGTGAAAACAAAGCACCCAGTTTAATGATCCAATACTTCTCTTTTCTAGAAAGGATTGAGTGCCATCCTTGCTTGTTGGATCTGTCACCAAGAATTCTGTCAATAATAGTGAACTGGAATCTGGCTGAGTTATGATGTAAACAATGTCTGTATAGAGCATTGGTCTCTCTCTTGGTTTGTATGTCACTATGATGCTCAGACACACGTAAACGAAGTGATGTTCGTCCAACATAAAATGAGCCACGTGCATGTTGCAAGGTACACCACCCAATCACTATTATAATTGCCAAAAAATTTTATGTCAAAAATCATGTCAGTGTTTTTGCTCATGAACTGCTCGGATGTAAAAATGAATGGACATGATGAGTAATGACTACAGTTGTAAGTGCCTCATAATTTGTCACCTGTCATGGTTAACTGGTGGTGTATAGCTCCAGCCGAGCTTACCCTTTTAAAATGTGAAAAAAATGACCCAAGTGTCCTGCTTCTTCTATATCCATACTTACATACATCACCAATCAGAGGTGTAAGTTCATCATTAGCAGTAAGAATGCTCCAATGTTTGGACATAACATTCCTGATTAAGTTAATATTTCGTCCAAATGTTGTGATGAACTGAATGAATTCATCCTGTTCTGTATGAGTTTTGTCACGATATGTAAGAAGTGAGGTTCTAGTTGAGTTGGAGGCAACTTGTAGAGCACCCTGTATGTCCAGCTCATTGTAACCCCTAGCTCTAAACCTGTTAACCAGATCCTGTTGGGATTTTTCATAGTCATTTTCTGAGGAACAAATTCTGTGAATCCTGAGGAATTGAGATTTGGGTATGTTTCGGATAATGTGGTTGGAATGCATACTCGTTGCATGTAATAAGTTATTATACTGGGGATATTTGTGAAATGTTTTGCTTTGTAAAGTGTCATCTCGATTCCGAGTTATAGTAACATCCAAAAAATTAATCTCAGACCTGTCGCAAGTTAATGTGAATTCAATGCCCCATTTGTTCTGGTTGAGTTACAGTACGAATTCCGCCAAATATTCCTCATCCGAACGCCAAATCAACCAACAATCATCCAGATACCTACGCCAAATGTCAAGTTCCTCAAGATATAGATTGTGTGTGGAGTCATAAATGAGATGTTCCTCAATGTATCCCATAAACAGGTCTGCATATATAGGAGCGAAAGATGCTCTCATAGCAGTACCCTTGAGCTGCCAGTAACGTTCTCCCTGAAAATGGAAAATATTTTGTTATGTTTACGTCATTACCTGAGGCAGTAGTGCCCATTTACTGCATGCTCTTAAGGTCAGTCATCTGTTGCATATTTATTTTTATTCAATGGTACAGCTCATAAGACTGTAGCACCTTACCACACATTTAACTTGGTACCACTGGTGCAAGATATAAGGTTCATACTCCTGTACCTTATTTAAGTGGTTTGCATTGACATTAATTTACTGTAAATTGGACTTAAATAGCCTGCAAAATACTTTTGTTAACAAAAAAGTGTATGTATCCCCTGCAGACACAAGGTCAAATATACAATATTATATACTACACAGCAGTTATTTTATTTTTTGGTTAGATTAATTAGTAAGCAAGCAAGATAGGCACTGAAGAATTTTTCAAATATCAGTGGCATAACCGCTTAAAGAATGCAAATAAAAATGACTCTCACATGCAGGTTTGTACAAAGGTGACTTAATAATACTCTTGTGTGTAATCAAAGTTCAACACACTGGATGTAGTGAAAGTCTGGCAATGACTATAGGTGTGCAGCAAGCAATTAAAAGACCACCAAGTATGTCCTTGGATGATTTTAAAACTCAACTTGAATTAAATATACTAGAGTTGGAGATGAGATGCTTTAAAGCAACCGAGGAAATAAAACAGCCTGAAGCTGCAAAGGAAGAAGCAAAGCAATGGCATAATGCTGCTGAAACAGAAAAGAAGTGTGAAGAAAGAGAAACATACTGTCAATTCTCCCTTCACTATGTGTGTGTGTGTGTGTGTGTGTGTGTGTGTGTGTGTGTGTGTGTGTGTGTGTGTGTGTGTGTGGCATTAACCCAATCCTGGAAGCCAAGGTCAGTATTAAATTGTTTCATTGATATAAAAAGGGATGACTGATAGCTGTATAATTTTTAACTTTCATCTGTTCATACTCATAGCAATGTAAGCTGTCAGTAAAATGCCTCACTTTGCTAATATAGACTATAGCACAGAATGTTCTTATTGAATGTCTTATGCTCATACACTGAAAGGAATGTATGCCATCAGTAAAATGCTGCATTTTTACTCAGTAAACTATAGTACAGTGTGCTGTTATTAAATGTTTTATGCTCATACCTGAAAATACATGAAAAGTTTAGAAAATGCAGAAGAAAACCAGACTATACAGTTAGTGATTTAATTTCAGAAAAAGGTGCTTACTTTCTTTGATGGGTGAGTGGCTGTCAATTTACTACTTTTGAAAAGTAATGAGATCTTATCATAATGGAGCAAGTACTCAGTACTTTATTTGAGGATATGTGGATTTGGTTAAGAGACCAGGAATATAAGTCAGCCAAAAAAATGGGCCACAGTGGTAAACTCTGTGAAACTATTAGGGTACAACTACCCAAAAGGGCATTGCCAAGCACTACATGTGGGTATATGTGAATCCATGGGGCAGTTTAAACCATGACAACAAGTTTCACAGGCAAATGGGAAGTCACTGGTTACAGTACATACCAAAGTCTTGAGGTTAGATACATGTATGGTTCAAATACCTACACAGAAAGGCTGGGGAACAAATATGTGGAGGAAGTAAAAGATGAAGCAGCACTGTAGTAATGAATTGCCTTAACAATGCAACTGCATGAGATTCTCACAAGGGCTTGTACCCTATCATAGAAGGAAGTAAACAAACTATTGCTAAGATGTATACTACACCAGGCATAACTGTTGTTAAACCTGTAATTCTTAGAAGCATTACTTGTCCGGGCTGTCCAATCCAGTTAGTGCTGTAGGAGGAACTTCTTTGAGTTGCCATTGGCCAGAGTTCTTTGGGATTGGGAAGGAAGATAAGGAGATAATAAAATGATAGTTTCATATAAGTTGTGTACAAGCATTAAGGCCATGTGACCATTTAGTAATGCTGTTTCCAAGATTTCTTGATCAAACACTATGTTTCTAGCCCATGAATTCAGTTGTTTCTCAAAGGATACTAAGTCCTTACTGTCTTTAACATAAAGTGTTAATTTATTCTATAATCTCACCACTCTTTTAGTTAAGTAAGAGAGGCATAATTGTGTCCTCATAGTACCCAAATCAAACTGCATATCCTGATGTCTTTATGTTAAACTATAGTTGAAAATTTTGATATCCAAGATAGTTTGTAAACTAAAGTCATGAAAGATTTTGTTGGCAAATATTAATTTACTACAGACTTAATAATAATGAATAGCAAATAAATTGAGGTATTTGCATCGATTATTGTAATTGAAATCTTTGCAAAGTAAAATCTTTCTGGTAAAATTTCTTCATACTTTCTCATGATAATTCAACTGACCTGCATTGTATATACAAAAAATGTTATTGTACTCTAAGAGTAGCCTAATTACATTTCTTGTGATAAGATTTTTAAATATATATCCCATTTGATGCATATCTTTTTTACCTATCAGTTGAGCATGTGTGTGTTTGTGTGTCAAAGGAAATATTAGCAGTCATGGTTATTCCCTGGTCTTTTTATTGGAATACCTCCTTTAGTGTATTTTCTAGTGGGTACAAAGGTGAATGAACTTTCCAAAATATATTATATTACATTTGTCTTAACTAAAATCTATACTTATGTTGTATACTTAATCACCAATCTATCTCATATAAGAATATATTCTGATGATAACCCTATGGACATCCTGATAGAAAATTACTTTGATGATACAGTTAGGCATGGACAAAAGCTTGTGGGAAACGCAGTGGGGAGACCAACCCAATGTCCACAGCTCCAGTTGAGACTGATAATATGGTACTTGTGGAAAAGAGGTGGATAACAGGATTCTTGCATTTGAGCCATTTGTGTCAAAAGGTATAGCACTTTTTCTGAAAAGGATTATTTCAGATGCATAAATAATTCACATCAGTAAACCTAAATTGGTGTCATACTTGCCAAAAGAATGCTAGACTTCCTATTGATGAAGAACTGGGAAGGCTCATAAAGACATTATTGAAAAAGCACAGACATAGATCCTACCTTATAAGATTTAAGGAAGGCAACCAAGGAGGGGTCTTGCTCAAGGGCAGAGGGAGTCTGTTGACTGAGATAAAGAGTTATTGTACAAAGAATGGGCACCTTAATTGGGTGTAGAAAAAATAATGATACAACAATTGATAATCTTAAGGGCCTGCCATTGGACATTTTCATTCATAGCCCATGATATTTCCTCTTATAGTCATCTACCATAAACTATTCAAAAAGGAGACTAATACAAATGTTTTTTTTTTATTGGCCAGTCATTGCAAAAGACACAATATTATATTCTATGGTATGTGAACATTGCCAAAGTGTTTGTAAAACAGAAGAGAAAACTAATGCTGTTCAGGTTCTTTGTTATTGAAGTACTGTGTCAGGGGTTAGCCATGGATATTGTATGGTCCCTTAGACTCCCAAGCATCACAGGTAAGAGATATCTTGGTAGTGGTGATGGAGTATGCTTCTAGGTTCTCACCCAAAGTTTGTGGCTTTTTTTTTCTTATACTGAAGCAGAAAAGCAAGTAAATGCAGTGCTAGAATTTTTTGGTAGCAGAGGTTTGCTCAGGTAAATACTGAAGGAAATTGAGCTTGTTTTATATCAGAGATGATTACCTGTTTTTGTAAGTGTTGGATAAAGCAATTGCAAACTACCTCTTACTATACACAAAAAGTGCTCTAGTAGAAGGATTTACCTTTACTCTTAAGACAACGCTGAGAGCAACTTTCAAGATGGCCTCACACTGATCAACAGCCTAACTTCAGCTCTCCAGGTGTGAAAAAAGAAACTGAAAAACACAGGCCAGGAAATCTGTTACTTTTAGTAAACTTGGTTACTGCTTAGTAAGTACACTGCCTAGATGCCAGCAAAGAAGAAAATAATAGAGCTTGAAAAAAAATCAACATGAAAAGGTGAAGAGAAAAACTCTGACTGGGAAGAATCCTGCATCTGCTTAGCAAAAAGCAGTTCAAGCTCCAGCTTTGGTACAAGATACAGGTTTCAGTAATCTAGAGGAACAAAATAAGTCAAATGTGCTCAGAGCTGATTGAAATAAATGAAACACTGAAGGAGTATATCAACTCAAATAGCAAAAGGCTGGAAAATAGAACAAGAATTAAACAGATATTCAAATAAGCTGATAAAGCTGCAAAAATCAGAGGTTAAAATAAAGAAAAAGCTGTCTGAGAATGAGACTGCTCAAGAAGAGATGTTTCAAAAAGTGATAAAATCAGAGGACAGAGCAAGTCAGGAAACCTGAGATTTTATGCTATACCTGAGAAACTGGAATATATAGACTGTATTAATTTTATGAAGGCACAGATAAGCAACTGGACTGGTATTCTGCAGCAGGAACTGAAATGGCACATTATGTATATGCTCTAAATCTGGCCATGAGAAAGCAGCCAAGACTTTTTTATTAAACATGTAATCTTACCAGCAAAAAGAGTTAATCTTGACAAAACTTTTACAGAAGGGCAAAATATTGAAAGCTGGATACAGTTCAATGATTATGGAAAATGATTATTCACTGTGTATTAGGCAGAATAGAAACAAATTTATTCTAGCGATCAGGGAATGTCAATATTCAGGTGGGAGATTCAAGCTGCTGTATCCAGCTGTTTTCAAAATATTTTTCCTGGAGTATAAAAGTAATTTTGATGTAGAACAGGCTAAGAAAGAAATATAAAATGCTGCCCAACAAAAAGTGAACCATCAAGCAGAAGGGGACTCTGCTTCTCATTCTTCTGTTAACAAAGCATATGGGGAGACTTTGCCAATGAAACATTTTCCAATGTTCCAAAGGAAAGTGCTTGAGAGGCAGATAAAAGCATAGGAGTTGGCTAGAAGAATTGGGAGTATCTTGAAATTGAACGGAAGTCTGGAGTTTGGAGATAGGGATGAACAGGAAGAAGACTAGCAACGCAGAGATCAGTGAATAAATGCGAGATTACAAAGCATTAATCCCATTTGTGAAATATGGGTGTACAAGAAAAGGTGGGAAAAATGAACTTTTGTTAACATTGTCAAACTTGTCTGGAACTGAAAAGTATTTGCCACACTTCATGTAATTAATGTTTGTAAGGACACTAAGAAGAAAGGAAGGGGAAGGAAAAGGGTAATGGTAAGCAAAACAATTTCTGTTCTTAACAGTTGTTTTTATTCAGTGAATATCATCAGTGTTCAAGCTTCATTGGCTCAGAGTAATTCATAAGTCATACTATATCTTGGACCAGATTCATGTAGACCACTGTCAAAATCTGCACTGCTACACGTTTAAAACATTCAATTCCACATCTGATGGCAATAACTATTAGGCTTACACAACCGAAAATACCAACTATAACCAGCATAAGCCACATTATTTTTCCTCCCAGCCATTGATAGAACCACTCAGCCAAGAGAACCATGTGTCCTGTTCTATTTGAGCATTTTGAGCAATTTCCTCGATTAACTTGAGGTAATTCCTGATTCTGGGTTGATTATCATGAATATAAGTCCAACATTCTTCTCCTACCAATGCACAAGTGCCACCTTTACTAAAAAGAACAAAATGTAATACCATTTGGTTCTGTAGGACCACAGTTCTCATGAGAGTCATTTCTATAGTAACTTTATCTATTCTTTGGAATGTAGAGCTATTTAATTCCTTTAATAGTACTGTCAATTTTTGAATTTCCCAAATTGCTTTCCCTGCTGTATGGAATGGAAAGATTGATGCTCCTGGTTGGACATCATCTCCTACATCCATTTTTGCTGTGTCAGTATGTCTTCTTAATCTAACATTTCCAATGTTATAATTAGACAATGTTGGTGTATGTCTAATGGATGGAATTACATGTCCTAAGTAACACAATCCATTCCAATTCTCAGGCAGCTATTTGTAGGCTTCCTTTGCACATATGTAACATATGCCTGTCTGAACTGGATTTATCTGTTTAATCCAATGTTTAGTTCTACCTCTTTTAAATGTTATGCAAGTTGCATTACTAAAATGTTCATAACATTGTTCAGTGGTATTTGGTGTAGCTTAGATTATGCTGCAAGAACTTTCTCCAACAAATTGGTGACTGTTCTTTCTTTTTCCCTGTAAACAAATGTCAGCAGTCACATTTGTGTGAACAAGTCTTAAAAAAGAATGTCCATTTTCTATTTCTTAAATTGACTCATTTATTTGGACCCAGTCTTGTTCTATGAGGTTTAACATTTCTAGAAGAGTGCATGGAATAGGTTGTAATGGAGTTCTGCTGTTTGCATCTTGTGGGATTTCAGCACATATCTAACATTGTTTAGCATTAAAAGTTTCTGAGTACAGTTGCATCAATTTGGTGAAGGAGTTGAAATTCACTTTTTTTCTTGTTTTGGGGAGTAAAAGTTTATCATGATTACAACTGATATCAGAATTTTCATGGCTCCATCTTTTCTTCTTGAAATTATCTATAACAGAAAATAATCTCATTCTTACTAGTTTTATCTGCTATTGTGTCCCTTTATAACAATATTTGTCAGTATCAGTTGTTACATTCATAACTGAATTAATTTTTTCCCATCCTTTTTAATCTTTTAAGATAATCTTTATAAATCCAACAATTTTTTGGTGGTTGGTGTTTATATGACTGGACTTGTACAGCCACTAGCCCCACTTTCATGATAATGTAGGGCCCAATCAGTTTGAGTCCCATTTGCTTGTTTTTCCAAACTGGAGGACCATTACAAGATCTCCTTGTTCCAATTGTACCTCTGTCTTTTCCCAAATTTCATTTTGCTTATGGAGTTCTAGACTATGGGCTTGTTCAGTTTTCCATACTCTCCCTTTTACCCAATTGATTTGGTCTTGAAGCTGGTCCCACAATTTTTTTTTCTTCTAATGGTATCCCATAAGGGATTTCTCATCCTTGGGATTTAACCCACATCCTTGAAGATAATTTTGCATCTTAATCAAAATGTTGAGTAAATGTTTTATCCAATGATTCTCATTCTCAGTTATCATTTCTATAATCCTTCTTTCTGAGTTCTGTTAGTTCTTTCTACTCTCCCAGAACTCTGAGGATGGTAAGGAGTATTAAACATTTGCTTAATTCCCCAAATTTGGCACATCTGTTTTGTTACCTTCCCAGTAAAGTGAGTCCCTTGATCACTATGGATTTGTTTACGTATAAACACAGTCCTTTAATAGGCACATTTAAGTTAGCACTGATGAAGGTTATAAGCTGAAACCAGTATTCTGTTTTTACCCTTAGTGGTGTTTGAAGTTTATTTTGTGTTTTTTTTTTTTTTGTTAATGGAACTTTGTCTTATTAAATAATTTTTCAGTAGTGGCTATATGGAGTGCTGGCTGCTTTTGTTTGGGCCTTAATTTCATTTGTCCCCATGACTGTTAGTCTACATGCAGAAAGTGTTATGATGATCCCTTCAATGATTTTACCCACCTTGTTTTCCACTTTATGCTCATTCTCTATGCACTGGTCTTTACAAAACTAAGCTGTACAATTTACAGGCAAAGGATTGATAGGTAAGTTAATTTGTATTTGGCACTTATTCAAAATCTTTTGCACCATTTACCTTGTTTGTTTTTCTTCCATGATACTTACTTTCCATGTCTAGTATTGAGGAACATTTTGTACTGGATATGTTTGCTTCGCATCGAGAGCCCTTTCTTTTGCTAGCTGGTCTACAGCTTTATTAGCCTGACTATGCACTTAATTTTTGGAATGTGCTTTGACCTTATTTATGCTCACTGTAGAAGGATTGTCACCTTTTATCAGGCCCCAAATTTCTGTTAACACTTCTTGATGGCTGATTGGTTTACCATCAGCTATAATCAAACCTCTCATTTCCCAAATGGGAAGAGATGGTGTTAAAACTTGGATTACATACTCACTGTCTGTATAGATGTTTACAGGTCTGGTTAATATCAAAGCTTGCTTGACTGCTTCTAGTTCAGCTCTTTGTGCTGAGCATCCCCCTAGGAGGCTTACTTTCTTTTGTTCTTTTTTCTCTGCATTGTAAATTGCCTATTCTGTCACAAAAACATCCCCTTTCAGAGCTCCAGTATTTGGACACATCTGTTTACAAATTTGAAGCTCCTTCAATGGTTTAGGGGCCTACATCTAAGTGTTCTTCCTCATTTTCCAAGTCAGAATCTTGATGAGATTCTTTTTGGTAATTAAACAATTCTGGTAAAAACTTAATCTGAGGGATTTCTACTCTAATCCCTCCTTCCTGACTTGCAAAATTTGCAGTGATTTTACCTAGGCATGCATTGTTCATGCCCTTTGGATTTCCTTCATATATTTTACTGGGGTATGTTTGGTGTGTAGCTCAACTGGAGAGCCCTGAATCATATGGCATGTCACTTCAGTGGACCTTTCTGCTATAACGTCTTTCTTTTCACATTCCTTCCTTTTTCAACTGGAATCATAGTTCAAGAATAATAACCCCAAACCTGATATGGAGATCCTCTTTTTTGTAATGTTATAGCCATCATAGTTTCACCATTATGTCCAAATTGTATAATGAACTCTTTGTCTGTTCCTGGGGCACCCAAAGCAGGTGCAGAAATAAGTTCTTCTTTGACCATAGAGTGAACTGCTAGTGACTCATCATTCCAACTGAGAAGTTCATCTCCCTTCTTGTTTCCCTTAAGCATTATCAGTCAAGGGTTTTGTTTTACTTGTATAACTTCATATTCATTCCCTTAAAAATCCAAAGATTCCTAGGGCTTGCCTTAACTCTGTGACATTATCTATAATTGGTAACTATCTAATCAATAGTTTTTTTGTCCTCACTGATATTTTTCTCTCCTGCTGAACTGACACACCTAAGAAAGTAACAAAATTCTTCATAAAGTGACTCTTTTATGGTTCAGTTTTAATTCTGCTTGCCTTATTGTTTGGTAGATTTCTTCCAGTGGATGCAAGTGCAGCTTTTCAGGCTCTATTCCTACAAGGATGTCATCTATATATTGAATAACAGAGGCTCTACATTTTAGTGGTTTTAGTACTTCCTGCATTACATGATGGAAAACTGTTGGGGCATTATAAAAGCCCTTAGGCATTCTTGGCCAAGCATTTTTTGAGCCACTAGAGTAAAAACAAATTCTACTGTGAGCCTTCATCCAGGGTGATACTCCAAAAACCATTACTCACATCCAATGTGGAGAAAGTTTTCATTTTTTACTGAATATGAGCAATAATATCAGGCATGCTACCTTCTAATGGCAAAGAGTGAGGTACAACCTTACTGAGTTTTCTGTAATCAATACTGAGACAATAACTTCCACCTGGCTTCTGTACAGGAAAATATGGGCAGTTAGATAGAGACATGATTTTTCTCACAACCCCTTGAGCTTCTAAAGATTTTACAGTATTCAGTATTGCCTGTTCTGCTTCTTCCTTGATTGGATACTGTTTATATATGTTTCTTGGGACTGCTCTTACTTTGACAATAAAGTTAGGTATTTGTCTACAGTCATTCCTATGTTTAGCAAAACTATCCTGATAACAATATATTAATTAAGCCAACTCTTGATTTGGTGTTTTCAACAACTCATCTAAATCATATTGTCCTGGATCTCTGACACTACATTTGTATATCACTTTAGAGATGACTAACCCTTAGTCTAATGGTCCCTTTATCAATTTCCCTGTTATACAAATCTATAATGTGACCTCTTTGTTTCAAAATGTCACTACCAATGATGTTCTGTAGGTGAGGACCTGATACCCATATATGCTGGAAAGTGCTTGTTTGGCATGCTTTCTGTACTTTTCCTAAATATTGTTGATGTCTGTCTGCATTTTATTTTGAATTGAAGTTTTTCATTTAAGGTTTGTTTACTTCTATTTTTCATCTTTTTTCTTGTATTACATTTGTTTTGTTTTAAGTTTTCTGTTCTGTTGGAGTTTTAAGAGGTCTTGGCTAGGTTCAATTAGAAAAGTTAGCAAAGAGTTCCTTTGCAAATAGTGAATAGCATCAGCTAATTAGAGGGAGGAGCTGAGAAATAGCATTCCTCATTAAGCTAGATATATTTGGAGGCATCTCTATTTAGCTGGAGTGCTTGTTTGGCTTGCTTGCTGTAATTTGCCTGAATATTGCTGATCTCTGCATTTTATTTTGAATTTAAGTTTTCCATTTAAGGTTTGGTTACTTCTATTTTTCATCTTTTTTCTTGTATTACATTTGTTTTGTTTTAAATTTTCTGATCTGCTGGAGTTTTAAGAGGTCTTGGCTAGGCTCAGTTAGAAAAGTTAGCAAAGAGTTCCTTTGCAAACAGTGAATAGCATCAGCTAATTAGAGGGAGGAGCTGAGAAATAGTATTCCTCATTAAGCTAGAAATATTTGGAGGCATCTCTGTTTAGCTGGAGTGCCTGTTTGGTTTGCTTGCTGTACTCTGCCTGAATATTGCTAATCTGTCTTTATTTTATTTTCCCAAAACTGTTGTTTTCTTAAACTTAGTGTATTTTGAGTTGCCTGCCCCTACTATAAATCTCATTTTGAACACTCCTCCGAGTCCTGTCTCATTAGCTCATTCTGCTGAGTACGGAGAGATCAGTTGGGAAGGCCCACTCTCTTAGTTTTATAACCTTGAACTACCTTCTGTTTCCTTCTTTCCCACTTAACTTTTAAACAGTTGTACTTTATTCAGCTGCTTTTACTGTATTTGTGTTTCTTCCTACTTTGTTACTTATTTTGCTTTTACTGCTTGCTTTTTCTTAAAAGTGTTCAAGTGCATTTATTCTGCTGTATTTATTACCAGTTCAAGTGCATTTATTCTGCTGTATTTATTGCTGCTTGTTAGTAGCCTGCTTAAATTGTAACTGTAATTCTAAGCCTCTTACTTTTGGTTTAAGCACTCGGGCTTCAGGCCAGTTGTTTTACATTAAGAAGGTTTGCAGTCTACACTCCTGTGGGAGGATAGGGTAGCCTCTACCCTTCTGAGCTGGGAATTGCTGGTTGAAGGCTTGTTGTGCCTATTGTTCTAAGTGTCTTTGTTCTGGTTTATGCACTTGGGTTTCAAACCAGTTATTTTACATTAGGAATATTTGTGATCTAAACTCTTGTAGCAGGAGAGGATAGTCTATACCCTTCTAAGCTGGGAATTGCTGGTTGAAGGCTTATTGTGTCTGTTGTTCTGAAAGTTAGTTCTGGCTTAAGAGTGTGGGTTCTGGCTGAGTTATTTCACACTAGGAAGGTTTGTGATCTACAGTCCTGTGGGGAGTATTCTACTGAATTGCTTTATTTAAACTGTTTTTTTTTTCCTTTGCTGTTATGACTGTAATTTTCTGCACTTTGCATTTCTAGTATGTCTGCATTTTATAGCATAGGCTAGATTCAGGCTTGCTGAATCTAGACTGTTTGGTATCATCTGAGCACTAAAATCAGCCATCTTACATTAAGAAGCCCCCCCCCCTGCACCCTTGTGACAGAAGTGTGCAGCCAAGCACCCATCTGAGTCGGGGATTGCTGGAATAAGGCTCAGTATTTGGCTTTCCCTTTAGTTACTTTTTTAAAATTGTTTAACTTCGTTCATATTTAAGTATCATGTTTGTGCAGGTTTGCTCTCAGTTTACTGGACCAGATCAGATATTGCACTGCTGCCCTGTGAGCAACTCATTTGCGCATTGAGAAGCATTAATGCAGTTTTCTACCCTTAGCCCTCCATAGAGTAGCTGCTTTTTGTTAATCTTACAGCAAAACCTGGTCCATCTAGCCCCACCCACTAGTTACTGTAGTATATACCTGCCATAATGGATGGACAGTTTCCCACCATTTCTCCAGTCAGCCTGATTGACATAGGCATCCTGAGGCAATGTAGCAATTGCCTCATGTATACTGACAACCAGTTACTCTTAAAACAAACAAACACAACATGTGAGAGATGTATCTATACTATGAATTTGGAATCAGTTCTCTCACATAACAACAAACCAGATATTAAACAGGTTGTCAGCATACAAATTACACCTCTTGCACATAACAAGCTCACAGCACATAAACCCACATACATGGAGGTACTTGCTAGAAGCCTACCTAAAGACCAGAGACCTCCTAAATGCAAACCTACTGCACACACTGCAGACCCAACAGAATCCACTACAAGTAATAATGCACACAACAGTGTCTCAGCCAATAAGCCTCTAAGGCAAAACACCTCAAAACCAAATGTCTTGCTCATAGCTGACTCCATAGTGAGACACACAGATGTCCCCCTCACCAGGCTGAACAAGGAGAAGGTCACAGTCAGCTACCTGTCAGGTTCCAGGATCCGTTAGATCACACATGTACCCAAGTCTCTCAACAAGTACTGTTATGACTCTGTCATAGTCCATGTTGGAGGGGAATGCCTTGAGATGTACCTCACTGGACTATATGAAGAGAGACATGACTGAGCTCTCAAATTATGTGTCCCAGGCAGGTAAGTCCCTAGCCCTAAGCAGTATTCTACCTTCACCCAAAATGATGCCTCAATATAAACAAAAATGGTTGACTTCAACAACTGGCTTAGCTTCTGGTGCCAATCCAGGGGATCCAGTATCTGTCAGCCTGCAAAGATATGGTCTGCAGACCATGCAGCTTTGCCAGCAATGATCTTCACCTGTCACCTCTTGGCTTTCGGTTACTGGAAAAGGTACTTGCCTCCCTCATAGTGCCTTGTTTAGGCAATGTTATAACAACAAAATAGACAAACTCAAGGTTATGCAGCTTAATGCTAGGAGTCTAAATTAGAAACTGCACTCACTGGAAGGTCTCCTTATACTGGAGGAGGCCAATGTCTGTGCAGTCACAGACACATGGTTCAAGGCCACAGGGAGCACCCCGGCCATGCAAGGCTACAATGCCTTCCACACATTCAGACCTCAAACTAAGCATGAAAGAACCAAAGGTGGAGATGTGTCTATCTTCATTAAAGACAACTACACCTAAAGACAGGTCAAACAGTACAACTCCCTACTTCAAGTCCAACTAACTGTGGGTAAAACCTCCTTCTATATCATTGTTAGCTATAGGTCCCACATCATGAACCATGAGAACCACTCTGCCTACCTGGACCTACTTGAGTCACTCAGTATCCAGCCAAACACCTTGTCATGGGTGATTTCAACTATCATTCCATTGATTGGGAGTCATATATGAGCACAAACATACTTGCCCTAATGTTCCTGGACTTTGTTAATACAAATCCTCTGGAAAAGATAGTCTTCACCCCCACAAGGGGATCAAATATCCTAGACTTAGTACTCACCAACACACGGGGTCTCTGCACTACCCCTTGTGTGTTACCCACCCTGCCAAGGTCTGATCATAAGTCATTCTTGTTCAAAGTAATGATCATTCCTGACCCCCCCAAGGGCAAAAAGGATGAAAAATTTCTCCAAAGCAAGCTATAGCCTCTTAAGTGATGGCATAAATAGTTTCAAATCCCCTGCTACCACTGTCAACAATGACTCATACAGAGGTGTAAATAAATGCCCTATATAAACACCTATACAAATGTATAGACTCGGCTGTACATGAATGGATCAAAACAAGGTCCTCACAAAAAGCAAGCCACCCTGGTAGACATCAAGCTTAAATAGGTTATACAACAAGGGGAAGAAACTAATGTCTAAGAACAAGAGAGAACTGAATCAGCAGAGGAAGGCCACCCTCCACAGCTTGAACAAGCAAACTAGATATCATGTAAAGTTTTCTAAAGCCAATTATGAAGCTAAACTAACATTCCTAACTAAAGATAATAAAAAGGCATTCTTTAGCTACATCAGAAATTTAAAAGGGAAGGCTCCGCTTTGTGCCCAACTAGTATTGGACAGTACCACTCATACTGAGCCTGTGGACATCATCAACCTGCTAGCAGACATATTTGGTGCAAACTTCACCCCCCCTATTATTTAATCTTAGTTGATATTTACTTCTCCTTCATTAACATATACTGACTTGACTTCCTTTGGTTTATCTGTTAGTTATTTTCTCATTTCCCAGAGTGATAATAAGGCATTATACAAATCATCATATGTACAAGGTTTTCCCCTTACTAGGACAGTCTTTTTCAACAAAATTGGTAGTCCTTCTAATACTGTTCCTAGGAAGGCTGGTTATCCATTTCAGGCCTTTCTTGACCATTATACAGTCTATAAGCACCCCATTTGTTTATGAATAAATTCATCTAAATCTCCTCTTTCTCCTAACATTGTTTTACTTATTTTCCCCAGTCTAGTCTAGGATGAGGTTACATATCTTGTAGAAATTCTTGAATTTCATTCCAATTGGCTCTGCTTTCCCATATTTTCTGGATAACCTTTTCCCTACTGGCATCATTGCAATAGATAAAGAACATAAATCTTCTCTGGACCATCCAAATATTCTTCACCATTGTTCAACTTTTCTCTTCTCTCAGTCTATGGTTCTTTATATGGGCCCCATTTTCCTCCTAACTATGTTAATGCTGCTAAGTGTAATTATTGAAGAGTAAATGATCTGTAAGTAGATCCATTATCATCTAATGCCTATGTGCCTTCCCATGTTGGAGCAGTAGGAGTCACTGAAGACGTATAGCTAGATGTTATGAGGCTATTATATTGGGAATTAGATTTAAGAGGGATTTCTGCTAACTTATCCCAATCTGGTTCTGGTAACTGATATCCCCATACAGAGGCTATTTGCCATACTCATTTTATTCCTTCTAAGAGGGTCTTCCTGTCTTCTTCCCCATCACTCTCAACTATTTAATGATCCCTGAATTCCTCTTCTTTTTCTAAATTAACTATTTATTCTTCTCATTCCCTCATTTTTTCTTCTAACTGTTCTGTTTGTTTGGATATTTCTTTATGTTGTTGTTTCTTTACTTTAATTGCATTATACAAAGTTTTTTTATTTCTTCTGCTGTCTCTTTTACCTGTCTGTCTGATTCGTTTACACTTCCCTATAAGTGGGGATATATTTTTGATAAAACTTCTATAGTTTTGTGTTGCTCTAATATACTCAGAAATGTTGTAGAAGAGCTGGAATGAATGTTTTCTTAATAAAATCTCTTATTCTAATTTGGTTTTCCCCATTCAGTAAATCAAAGATGGCAGTTTATCAATAGGACTTCTCTTTGTCCATCCTTCTGGTATATATTTATTCCTTATATTTTGTTGCTTCTAACTTACCCACTCATGAATAATATCTAATAAAAGATGTGGGCCCCCATCTCGTAACTATTGCCACCTTCATCTTTTCCTGCGTTGGTTATAATTTCTTTAAAATTGGGAAAATTAGGAGATAAAATTAACTATGATGTTCCAGTTTTTTTTTTTTTTTTCCTGAGGTAACTTTTTTAAGATATAACAACATCTCTGTTCCCTTGGAAGGTTGTAAAAAACCTTCAGATTTTCCTTGAACTTTCCTTTTTGAGATGGTTCAGTAACACTTTCAGATTTCTTTGAGACTTTTACTCTTGAAATGGTTCATTAAATCATAATAAATATCTATTTCTAGGACTGGTTACAGGTACTTTTTCAAGTATAGTATCTTGTTTTAAGTCTCTAATACTGTAACTTTTATAATTCAACTTTTCTGGTCTTATTTCTGGTTCTAACAACTGTGGTGCTCTGCTTCCCCACATTTAACTTTTATTAATTTGCAAATACTTTAACAAATGCATGCCTCATAAATTGCATAGTAAAGTTAACTACAAGATGACAAAGTCTTAGTGCTTCTAAATTAACACCCAAGAGAAAGGTAGGACCTCAGCCTATTGATAGAGTGGAAGTCCCTTTGAGGATTCACTGGCCAGCCTTTCTTCCACTTCCTATCACACAGATGGATCCCCCTTGAGAATCAGATCTTCTTCTTCTTTCTTCTGTTCTCTCCTTTATGAGAAACAGATTTCAGGGTTTTTTTTTCTGTTCTCTCTCTTAACATTATTTTCTTGTTCCAACTTCTGTACTCTCCTCTTTGTTTCCTTCCATGTTTCAGCACCAAAAGTCTGTACAAGCACTACCTCTATAAGTTAAAATAACAAGTGAGGAAAAAAAAAACAAGCAGTTAAATGACAAGCAAGCAAAGCACAACAGATGGGTCAGTATAGTTTATTTTCCTTGTAACTGACAAGGATTGCAACTGGACACACGGTATTTATACTTTATTAAAGGATGCAGTCCTGCCTTTCTGTTTTATATAATGTTGTCATGGACAAAATAATTGTATCTTTTCTTCCTTAAATGGGAAGAGTGTATTACTACACTGTGTCCTAATTTGGCATGCAATTATTTTCAAAAATGCTGCTGAAACAGTTTATTTTGTAAAGGATACAGATGCAATCATTCCTTGTTCAGCTTTATCATAACATTATTATTTTTCTAATCTTTCAAATAAGAAAGACTATGCATTATTATTATTTTAGCTACATTTGATATTTGTTTTGCTATTACTATTAAATGATTAAGAATTAATGAAAGTTTGCAACATACAAAGTAATGCAAAAGCTTAATAAAAAAGAACGTCATATAATCAAGTCTGCAGTACTGCAGGTATATACAAGACACAACAATTGTTCTGTCCTTCATTCTACAGAGATTATACAGAGTAAAAGCACTATTCACTTTCTAATCATTTGATGTTTGTAGATATGTATGTACATTTTACATAGTATGTACTTACATTTTCTTTATTCTCTATCCATATGTTTAAAGCATGTTTCTGATAGAGACAGAAAGTTACTGACGATACATGTTTATAAAAGTTCAAATATCACAGCCATTCCCTGTTGTTATAATACATCAAGTTATGTGTCAGTGTGTTCTAGTCTGCTGTGACCCTTTCATGCTAATTTTATTCGAGTAGTAGGCTTGCAGTTCTAAAAAGTGCTACAAGGTCTTATTGCTAGTTTGCATCTGTCTTTTAGAGGAATTAATTCCAATCAATGTAGATATTCATGTATGTGGATAATTATGCTTTGATACAGAAAGGAATTCTATATAAGCACTTGTTTATCTTAGCTGATTACCTTTTAGGCAGGCATTGCATTTTTTTGTAGTTTTTTATTCTTTTTGTTAATTTCTGTCATGTTTTTCAGTCACTGACATTCTTATAAAATTGTTCACACATTTTACTCAAAGAAGATTTTGTAAGCTGTTGTCTCAAATTTGTTCAAGATTGCAATACTATACACTTTTCATGATACAAATTGTATGTTTTATAGTAAAGCATTTTTAGTTATTGTATGTGATACAGGTAATAAAGTGAACAGATACCTTTTTTCTTTCTTTCTTTCTCTCTTCTTTTTTATTATTAAGAATTGTAGGCACTACAATGCAAAAAAAGGAAAAGAAAATTTTTTAAGTTAGCACACTGTAATACTAAATTATTGAGGTGAGGGATTGGATGCAAAAGTACACAGATCATAATATATGTAGCGCTGATATATTTTCTCTTATTTTTGCATAGGTAAATGACTAGATTAAGTGCCTTGACTTAATTTAATAACAAGTTTTAAGTGGAAACAAGTAAATAAGAGAACACTGAATGTAATGAAAAGTTTTCCTTTAGCAACAAATGTTTCAGCACGTCTTTAGAACGCTTCAGATGAGGACTGCATTTTTCTTTTTTTTCCTTTGGTTACCATTGAGAAAAGCTGATTAAAGGGCAATAAAAAAGGTAGAGCACTGGCTTCTTCAAGGTTAACAGATAATGTTTTCTGAAAGCATGCAAGTTGTTTTGTATATCGGGGGTGGGGAAATAAAGATAAAAAGAATAGACACAAGTTAGTGTATGTAAGTAGAAACACAGGTAGCAACATGCATCTTAACAAGGATAAACTTAACTTTAGGTTAGATCATGGCTGTGTCTGCAGTTGCCTATTTGGAACAAGTGTTCCTTTTAAGAAGGTTAACCTTAATTATTTGTAGATTTGCAGAGTTGTGTTTATTTGTACTAAGTTAGCAGGTGCTGGGCATATTTGTTAGGTGTGCTTGCTTTTTGTTTGAGGATTTTCATTAAAATAAAAGTCTTGTAAAATGTGACCTAGGTTCAAAGTGAGATGATAAGAAAAAAATGTATAAATGATTAACCTGTCAAACTAGTGGGCACATGTGTCAGAAAAACTGGAAATGGATATTTTAAAAAAGATTTTGTATATAATAAGTGGGAATAATGACTTCTTATCATAATGGTGCTACTTTCCACATTATCTTGGAATGTGCATGGTCTCACAGCCATAGACAAAAAGGAAAGAACATTTAATTATATTAAGAAATGCAGAGTGCAAATAGCATAAAACTAAACAAAAATTATATTTCTTAGGAATATGTTCATTTAATTGAGAGCTTTGACACACATCCATGAACTATCTCAGATCATGTGTCAATAATAACTAAGATAAAAATGCAAAGTAATGAAATAAAAATGAGACACTGACTCTTCCCCACCTATCTTTTAAAAAGAGAGGAATTTAAGGACTGGGTAGTGGAAATTATTCAGGAGTTATTGCAGAATATAGACAGTATTCCAGAAGCTATAGCTAGTGAGTGGGGGTAAAACAAAAGTAGAGCTTAAAAATAGGGTAGAAATAAAAGAAAAATAGATACAGCTAAGAAGTAACAATAATTATTTAGAGGGGCTGACAAAGGTTAAAGTACTGCAGTATAAGGGGAATCTCACAGAAAAAAAAGAGGCACAACTCAAGAGTGCTAAAGAGAAAATAAGGGAGTATCTGGATAATATGCATGAATTTAGAAAGATTGCTTATAAGCAACTGCTTTTGATAATAACTACAGAGCACAAAAACTTTTAGCACAAAGACTTAAGCAACAGAAAGTAGAAAGGGTTGTTACCAGGCTTAGGTAGCCTATAACAAGAAAAAACAGAGATCCTGTAGAGGTATTAGAGATATTTCAGAAATTTTATGAAAATTTCTATAAAGCAGAGAAATGGGGAAATCAAGAAAAAGCATACATGGAAATATTTATGGAAGAATTAAGTATTCCAAGGTTAGAAGTAGATGAGACTCAACATTTAACAGTTAAGATAGGAGGATAACTGAGAAGAGACAAAAATGGTGATGTATAAACAATCTGCAAGAAAGTCTCCAGGAGTAGATGGTATTCTGGAGGAAGTTTGGAAGCTATGAGGGAAGAAAGTGATAATGATCCAGAAGGTTTTATTTAACAGTATTTTAAAAGGAGAAGTACCAACATTCTGGGAAAAAGCTGTGGTGACTGTGATATCTAAAGACAGTAGAGACCCATCAGAGCCAGCTTCATATATGCCCATTTTAATTTTAAACCACAATTATACAGTGCTTTATTTATAATGGCTAAAAGAATAACAAAGTTGTTGCCAAAATTGATGGATATGGACCAATGTGGTTTTGTGGAGGAGACGCAAACATTTGACAACATTAATATAACAATGATGATCTAGAGGGAAGCAGAAGAGAAGAAAAATGATGTTGTAGGTGAGTTTTGATGCTGAGAAAGCATTTATAGAGTAAGCTGGGAGTTTATGAGTAGGACAATGGAAGCATTTGCATTTCTAGATACAATAATAAGGTTAATTAGAAGGCTATATGGTGGATTTGAGGTAAAAATCAAAGTGGGAGGGTTACTCTCTGATATGTTGTGTCTGAACAGATGAACCAGGCAGGGGTGTCCTCTTTCCCCTTTATTTGTGCTATATTTAGAACCATTGGCAAAGAAAGTAAGGGACTTAGAAATTCAAGGATATGATTGGTGGAGTAATCAAGAAAAGTTGGCTGTATTTGCAGACAATATTATTTTGTACCTTAAAAAAAACATAAAAAGAACATTCTGAGACAATTCCAACTTTTTTCAGGCTTTAAAATTAATGAAGATAAAACAAAGGCTGTAACTGTAAACAATGTACCTAGACATGAATTAGTTCAGCAATACCCAGATTTATGAGGACATGAGAAAATTAAGTATTTAGGAGTATGGTTTAAAAAGGATTCTGTTATGATATGTGGGCCGAGACTAAACAAACAGTAATTCAAAAGCTGAGGAGCTGGAAGCTCTTGTCTATGGATATAGATAGCAGGATACATGCAGTAAAATGTTTTTAGTCCCTTTAGTTTTATACACAGGTCAGGCATATTTTTATCAACCAGAGTAGAAGTTATGGATAGTAATTAATAAAGAGTTGAAGGATTTTATCTTGGAGGGGAAGAGGGCAAGGGTCAAATGGAATAAGTTGATCCTTCCAATACAACAAGGTGGTTCAGGATTTCTTAATATGAAGGGAAATTCAAGAGTTACACTGTTAAGGCTCATATACATAACACAAGCAGGAAGCTACAATTTAAAGTAGAAAGGGATGATGATGAAGCAGAGGGGGGAATTTAATGTAAGGAAAGAGTGGGATTTTAGATACAGATCCTTAGGAAGAATAAAAACAGTCAAACAGAATTTTAAGTTTGGAAAAAGAAGCATCCGAGGAAGTGTGAAAATATAAACAACAAAACCTAGAGATATTTGAAAAGTATAAAAAATAAATATGGATATGTGAAAGAAAGAGAGATTTGATATGGTGCAATATTTATGTAAAGGAGAAAGCCGAATTAATCAATATAAAGAAGGCAGCCCCAAACCTATTCAAGAGATATACAGGCAAAGGCACCTGGATATGGAAAATTTCACAATAAAAAATAATATCACAAAGATGGAATGTAGAAAAGAAGATCAGTAAAGTAGAAGTTAAAAAAATAGAAGTTGAAATTATGCAGTGTCTGTGAAGTGAAGGATTTGGTGTAGGAGGTCTAACACAGGTTACATCACAGCATGATGGAGTGAATCCCCAAAGTAAGGAGAAGCAGCAAGATCAGGAGACATCTGAAGAAGAAATATGGACATGGGAAAGAAAGAGATTTAGCATGGTGCAATATTTATGCAAAGGAGAAAGCAAAACTAACCAATACAAAAAAAAGCATCACCGAAGATATTTGAAGAGAAATATAGGCAAAGGAATACAAAAAATAAGAAGACAAAGAGGAAAAATAGAAAAGGAGATTAGTAATGGAGAAGTTAAAGAAATAGAAACTGAGGTTATGGAATGCCTGCAAAGTGAAGGATTCAGTGTAGAAAATCGAATGCAGAAAGCACCGCAACAGGATAGAGTGATGGATATCTAAATTAAGGGGAAACCAGTGGAACAGAAAAAAAATGGTCAGGTGCCATAGCAAGATATTTTGGGGCCTTCCACAGGAAACCAGAAGAAGCGTTCACTTGAAGCTAGACAGGAACGAAAGGAACAGGAAACTGTGGAAACTCTGATGCAGTCAATGTTGAGGGATGATAGGCAAGTGAGTTCCCAAATGACAGAGCAATGGATAGCAGAGGATGAAATTGAAGAGTAGGTACCAGAGGAAGATGCTATAGAAATTTCTGTAGAATGCCTGCAGGAAATAGTAAACTAAGGATGTGCCCTCGGTTTGGAAGAAAACATGCTAAGAGAAGAGTTCCTTGATTTAATAGACATAGATATATATATATATATATATATATATATATATATATATATATATATATATATATATATATATATATATATATATATATATTAAGATCAATGAGAGAAATAGTCTGCAGAAGGTCAATAAAACCCAAAAAGTAAGAAGTCTGATAAAGCAAATGAATGCAGTAATTAGGACTCTCCCTAGAGATCCATGTGATATAATAGAAGTAAATGGGATATATTACTGTGCTGCTAAATTAATAACTGATTAAGTTCTACCACAAGAACACAGGGTAGTAAGGGAAATGAAGGGAAGAAATTGAATACCATCATGGAACTATCGAACAGACAAAACTATAAAGCAATTAAGACAAGAAGATCAACTAAAATACTAAGAAAGCTAGATGTGACAAAAGCAATGTACAGTATTAGAACAGATAAGGAATCCAAACACAAAAAACAAACTAGAAAAAGAACTGAGACAAATGAACACACCCTCACTGCACCACTTCTGTTAAAACAATCCAAATGGTATCAATATCCACCTTCAATGGACCAAGCAAAACATAAAAGTTTTAAAAAGTATTAGAACAGACCAGGATCTATCATGCACTTTCGCAAATAACAAACTAAACATTTCTAGCACAGGTGGAAAAACTTAGAAGATATACAGATAAATATAATGGAAAAGTACCAAATAAGCAATTTATTGATGACCCAAATGGTTTTCTAAAGGTTAAAGGAATTTGAAAGACTGCTAAAAAAAGAGGAAAGAGATACATTTTGTAGACATATCTATGAAGATCCTGTGGAACATAACAAAGATGCTAAATGGATAGAACAAGTAAAAGAAAGAATAAGAAGTTTAATGGTGCAGGACATGAAATGGGATGAACTAACAGCCAGAGAAATTGAAACAACGTTAAGAAAAGCCTCTAAATGGAAAACCCCAGGCCCAGATACAGTACTTATCTTTTGGTTATAAGTATTAACATCTTTGCACGAAGATTTAGCCATGAGTAAGAACTATTTATATGCGCCCCCCGAACAGACACCAACCTGGCTAACAACAGGCAAAACAATGCTCCTACTTAAGAGTGAACCTGCAAGCTACCCTAAAAATTATAGACTAGTAGCTTGCCTTCCAGTGATGTATAAACTATATATGGGAATTGATGCTGATAGAGTTTATAGTCATTTAGAAGAAAACTCAATTAAGACAATAGAACAAAAGAGCAATAAAAGAAAGTCATATGGAACAAAGTATCATTTGTTGTTAAATAAAGTCATACTGGAGAACTGTAAAAAGGGGAAGAATCTAAGTATGGCATGGATTGACTACAAAAAAGTATTTGCTAGCATCCCACATTCACGGATAAAAGAGTGATTAAAAATGTATAAGATACACCCTACTCTGATCGACTACATTACAGTGACCATGAAACAGTGGCAGACCACTTTGAAATTAAGCCATAATAAAGGACAGATTATTATCCCAGGGATAAAAAATCAAAGGGGGGTATTCCAAGGTGACTATCTGTCATCAGTGCTATTCTACCTTGCCTTTAACTCATTAAGCTGTTTATCTAACAACTTAGGCCACTGCTATAATTTGGCTCCTAGAAAATAACAAAGTGTAAATACTTCTCATCTTCTCTTTTTCGATGATTTAAAACTGTATAGTTCATCAGATGAGGAACTGAAAGCACAACTGCAGGTTGTCAAAACTTTTTCAGATGATATAAGAATGTCATTTGGTCTTGATAAATGCAAAAGCAACCTTTAAAGCAGGAAAACTACACCACCAGAAAAACATCAGTTTGGGACAAAAATGTGATATAAAAGAACTGGAGCAAGAGGGAGTGTATACATATTTGGGAATTGATGAAGGATCAACAATAAAACATGAACAAATGTGAATAAAATTTAGTAAGGAATATTTTAGAAGATTTAAATTAATTCTGAAAACAGCGTTGACATCTAGAAACAAAATCCAGGCTATAAACCAATTTGCTCTTCCTGTCCTAACTTACAGTTTTGGAGTGACTGACTGGCCCCAAAACATGTTGGATAGATTAGATAGGAGAACAAGAAAGATGCTTCATGCTCACCAAATGATTTATAAAAATCAGTGCATACCAAGATTATATAATCCCCATTCCGAAGAAGGGATTGGCCTCCATGAAACTGATTACATGTATAGATCTGCAATTGTGGGACTCCACACATATCTGCTGACCTCACAAATCCCAAATGTAGTGAAAGTTTTGAAACATGAGGAGAATAAATATAAGATGACTTCTCTGCTTAATTTAGCAGAAGCATATATGCGTCAAGCAGGAATGGAAATCAAACCAGAAGTAGAAAAAAATCAGGCAGCAACTGAATGTGTCAAAAAACAAAAGAAAGAATATAAGGTGAAGGACCAGAAGGGAAGGCAAGAAATGTGGGAAAAGCATAAATATAGTTGCAAGTATAGAAAACTTTTGGAAGAACCTCATGTTGATCAGGAATGAATGCAGGAATGTTTAAGGAGAGGCAAATTCAAACCAAGAGATGAAAAGTTAATATTGGCAGCCCAAGAGAGTGGGCTACTTACATGCTGATTTACAAAGTTCATTGAACATGTGGGAGAAACAGACCAATGTAGGTTTTAGGTTCATAGGTTCATAGGTTCATACTAGGTTATCTGCCCTAGGGCATTTATAAGCCTAGCCAGAATGTGTTTGGCTTTCACCACCCATTTTAAATTAATTTTGCTATGCCCTTTTTCGAGGTTAGTATACTGTGCCTCTGTCTAACAGTGACACAGAAGTGATACCCGGGTTAAACCTACGATCTCCCATCCACTCATAAAGATTTCTCTTAAAGAGAGTCAATGAGGGACTCTGCCTAACCTGGACTGGGATTTTATTCCAGAGTGAAGGGAGCCTCTAGGTTATGAATCTGTCCCTCCAGCATGTCCTATTTATTTTAGTGCTGAGGTTCAAGTCTCTCGAGCACGTAGCTCGATGGGATTTGGATTTTCTGAGGTGCAGCATGTCCATTAATTCCAGGTTGGACATGGCTTTATACATCAGGCACCGATCGCCCTTGAACAGGCGGTATGCCACTGAGTAGAGCTGGAGTTTCTTTAACTGGGCAGCATATGGCATCTGTTTGAGCCCTTTGATCCTCTTGGTGAGGTACTTTTGGAGTCTTTCCAGTTGCTGCAGGTGTCTGGTAAGGTACATCCCAAAAGGGGCATTGTACTCAATTATGGGCCTGATGAGGGATGAGTAAAGAGGCACGATGACATCCCTTGATCTAGATGTGAATCCCTTCATAATTAGGTGGGCTATACAAAATGTTTTTCTAACCACTTTGGCCACGTGGTTGTCAAATGAGAGACTGCAATCAACTTGGGTCCCCAGGTCCCTAATTACTTCTTCTGTACTTAATGGATTACCACCTATGTGGTAATTTGTGGGCACTTTGTTTTTGCCAAAGGGGATGACTATACACTTTTTGGTGTTTAGCTTGAGGCCATGGCTCTGGCACCAGTTGTCTGTTTCTATGAGGCCCTTTTGGAGGATGCTTGTGTTGGCTGGAGAGTCTATTATGGCACCCAGTTTGCAGTCATCTGTGAACTTGGTCAGCCACAGTCCTTCCGTGTTGGTCTGTACCTCCGAGAAATATATACCGAACAAGAGAGGTCCCAGGACTGAGCCTTGTGGGATGCCACTTGTAACTGGTTTGGAGTCTGACATGGCTCCAGCAATTCTAACCATGTGGGTTCTGTCCTTGAGCCAATTTGCAACCCATTTAGTGACATAGGGGTTTATATTTAAGCTGGTGAGCTTATCTTTAATGCCCGAGGTGGGTATTGTATCAAAGGCTTTTGCGAGGTCCAGGTAGACTGTGTGGACCACCTTCCCCTCATCAACGGCCTTGGTGACTGTTTCAAAAAAAATCAACCAGGTTTAAGAGGCAGGATCTGCCCTTAACAAAGCCGAACTGGGTAGGATCCAGTGTCTGTAGGTCCCCAATATCTTTATTTATGAGGTCCATGATGATCCTTTCCATAGCTTTGCAGACCAAGCTAGTCAGGCTTATGGGGCAATAGTTTCCAGGATCCGTTGAGGCACCACCTTTGTGGAGAGGGACCACTGTTGCTGTACGCCACTCTTTGGGTACATATCCTGTAGTAAGGCTGAGAATGAACAGTAGTTTTATGTTTGGGTTTAGCTCTTCTTGGAGTTCATGTAGGATGCAGCCCGGGACACTGTCTGGTCCCATTGATGCTGTGTTTTTTGCTTTGGAGAGGGCGGCTCTTACCTGAGCATCTGAGATGTCAGGGGGGCAGCACTCTGCTGGGATAGATATTTGCCCTTTTGGTGGGGAGGGGGGGGGTTTGCACTGAACCCGTCAGCTAGGATGTTGGAAACAGTCACATACCTTGTTGCTATTTGTGATATACTAATGGCAGAAGGACTGTATACCGAAAGGCATAATAATGTGGCAAGACTGTTGCACTGGGGATTGTGCAAACATTATGGTACTGAAGTGGCTGAAAAACACTGGAAGCATGAACTGCAAAGCATCATAGAAATGATGAAGTTTACATCACATGGGATCCCCCATTAACAACAGTTCAAAAGATAGATGCTAGAGAACCAGATATAGTGGTCCAAGAAAAGAAGACAAAAGTAGCATTGATCATTGAAATCACCACACCAAGTGACTACAGTGTCTTTCATACAGAGAGGCACAATGTCATAAAATATCAGGATCTGCAGGCAGAAATGAGAGCAATGTGGAAGAAAGATACCCAGACAGTTCCAATAGTAGTAGGAGCAATGTCTCTTATAAAAAAGAATCTACAATCTTATTTAGATATGTTACCAATCCATGCAACCCTGTACAAATTGCAGAAGGAGTCAATACTGGGCACATTGTGGGTGCTGCGAAGAGCACTTTTGGCTAACATCAAAGATTGAAACAATACTAATTTCATGAATTTTAATCGTACTTTGACTTAGGAATGGGGTCTGTTCCCATCATGGTATTAGAAACCCAAAAGACTTGGAGAAATTAAAAGAAGGAAGCAATATTATATTCGTAAAGTTGTAGAAAGTATTCTTATAACTAAACCAACATGGGAATGGAGAAAGAAGATTCTGCCAATAGAGATGACTGCAATTAGGGGTACATAGAATAGGCAAGAGGGGGATGAAATTTACTGGAGGAAATTGGCAAAGGAACGAAGTTGTTGTTAACCAATAATTAGAGAGGGAATGTTAATGGAATGGAAGAGGCCAAGAAGACATTTGGATTGCAGGCTAGAGACTGCCTTCCCTTTTAATGATTGATATCTGAGTATAGGCAAAGAGAAAGGGATAGTGGAATCCTGAGTGAAAGGCCTACTCTGGTAGAGTTTTAATTGAATTTAGAACAGAAGCTGCTGTTAAAAGAGGAATGATTAGTAAAGCATATAAAATATTGCACAACTATAGGAATCAACCAGAGAAGGTTAGAAAAGATTGTGAAAAGAGATTAGATAAGCAATTTCCAAAGAAGCAATGGGAGGACATGTGTATGGCTCTCAAATATGCAAGAAAGTCAAGAATATTTAGGATTTTTGCTTGAAAGTGTTTACATAGGTAATTTGATACCCCAAGGAGACTCCAAAGAATATTTCCTCAGGTAGATGCCAAATGTTGGAGGTGTGATGTGGAAGAAATAGGGAGCTGAGAGCATGTATTCTGAGACTATAATGAGTTTACAGACTTTAATTATTCCCTACAAAGAACTTTGTCCAAAATACTGGGTGAGTAAATGAGTGTAACTAAGGAATTTTTTTTTTTTTTTTTTGAGATGGGATAGAGGATCTGAATTGTCTAGACATAGTAAGGCCTTGTTAAGTTTAATTCTGGCAGCTGCCAAAAAAGCAATTACTAGAAAATGGATATCAAAGTCTAAACCAACTGCATTTGATGTAGTAAATATTGTAACAAAGATAAAAGAACTGGAAACGGGGTCTATAGAAAAGTGTAGGAGCAAATTGCATATGAAAAGTTGCAATTGTGGGAACAATACATGCAGGAAAATGTTTTAAAGGAGGAATGAGGTTTAAGAGAAGGCAGGAACTCAGCAATTTATGTAATGTTGGCTTGAGAAATGTGTGATGTATAATGTTTGTAAATTTGAAGTTGAGATAAGTCAATAAACATGTTTTTTTTAAATCCATGCTGAGAGCATTCATAGTTTAATTTAAGCAGAAGTGGAACAAGTACCTGCCCTCTCTTCTCTTTGTATACAGGGAGTTGCCCCAAGTATCCCGTTTTTTCACAATTTGTGCTACTTTCTGACTATAGACTGAGGGGACCTCTAGACTTGATTTGTGATGAGTGAAGATGAATGTAATGCCCCCAAAGAGTCTATTGTGTAGTAAGTGATATATATATATATATATATATATATATATATATATATATATATATATAGGAAAAAAGTAGCAGTGTTTATTCTTCTTTGTCAAAATAAGCTTCAAGTAAGAAGATACCAGTGATGGAGCTTATTATAGACCTTCTCAGTGAGGCCCAGTCTGACACTTCAGTAGATGAGGTGCAACAGCAGCTATTGCCTACCTAGCTTTAGAAAATTTAACAGTACTATATGAATTTAAAAACATAATCATTACTAAGCAAGGGTATACCTAACTGTTGGAATGCCATGTAGACATAGGTACCAAATAACCAGTCAAAAGGGAAGAGTATGGCAAAGGATGTCAGGTGAGAATTGCAAAGGGTTCCACACTGTTAACAAAAATGCAAAAGGTTTTCATAGGTAAGAAAATGGGTGAGATAACTATATGAATGTACCTTTAATAATTACATTTCTTGGTGTCTCTCAATAAAACTTGTGGTCTAGAAAGACGGGAGAAATGTCAAGAGTTGTTTGCTTTTTAGGTTAGTACCATGTTATACAGGGATAAAGCCCTAGCTATGATCCAGGCATCTGAAGCTCTGACAGAGAGAGGAGAGGACATTCAGCTAGGCATTCTCTCTGAAGTGGCATGGTCCATAGAAGGAAGCAGTCCTCAGATGAAAGAGGTCAACACAGAGTCAGGCCATGCAGAGGAGTACATCATAAATGAAAAAAAAAAATCCAGTGGAAGCAGTCAATGGCACAAATTCCCAGATTCCATAATGGCCCCAGCCTCAGAATGGAGATAATCCAGGGGAAGAATCAGAGGTTGGTAAAAACAGCTATGGATGTGGCACTTGGGTGGCCAGAAAAAAATGAAGTAAAAGGGAACAAAAATACAGTTGCATGTTTTTAGATGAAAAAAATGTCAGGAGCTGTATAACTTACTAGATGTGTAAAATGTATAACTGTTCTTTTTAGTAATGATGACTGTATATAATATAATTAAAATGTTTTGACATTTATTGCTTCATATCAAAAGCTACATTACTTCATTTAAAAATAGATTTCTATGTTTTCTCTAACTAGCCCTATTTAAAAGAGAAAAATTCTATTTTGATGTGAAACTCATTGACTAGTGAACCAGGACTGCTGCTCTTTCCTCTTTTTGTAGACTGTTTGTATTTTGGGAACTTCTAACATGCAGAGAAACCTGAATCAGACTCCTGTATTTTCCTTTTAATTTGGATTATGGACTTTGTAGCTGCTGTTCAAACATGGAAGCAGCAAAACATTTTTCAGGGTTCGAAAAGGACAGAAATACAACCTCCATTCAGAGAGAGAGCAAGCTCAAACTTTCATAATGTCTTCATGTCATTAGCGGTTTCTGAAGATTTTTAATGAATTAACGATAGTTAGGCTGCAGTATTCCCTAGAAAGTGGTCGGAATATGACTAGATACAGGTAGAGTTATTATGTTGTCATCTCTCTGTTTAAATATTTTATTTTTTTCCTGTGCAATCAGCTACTGAGGTGTATATTTAATTGGCCTTTGCTATGTTTACCCGATTCCTGATTAATTAGGGTATTTTAATTTATTCATTTGTAAGATCTCATGGCTGTTATATATTAGTTTATAATAATAGCTTCCAAACATTGATGTAACTGTTGGCTTCCACTTTTTTGAAGAGAGAATGTTTTGCTATAAGTTACTGTAATTAATATATTGTTTACCTCATTGGTAATAGTAATTTTGACCTTGATATTAAGTTATTCCAGATGGTGCACCAAGAATGGAGGAAAGGGGTGGTGGCAGTGACCACATATCTGCTGCGTCTCTGTTTAAATTTTCTCTGTGCGTGTGTGTTTACGTGTGTGCACACGCGCGCGTGTGTGTGTGTGTGTGTGTGTGTGTGTGTGTGTGTGTGTGTGCGCGTGCGTTTTTGTGTGTTTCTGTGTGTGTGTGTGTGTGTGTGTGTGTGTGTGTGTGTGTGTGTGTGTGTGTGTGTGTGTGTGTGTGTGTGTGTGTGTGTGTGTGTGCTTGTGTCTGTCTGTGATCTGCTTTTGAAAAACATTTTTATTATTTCACATAAAAATAGCAGCTCCATCCAACAGCAGTTTGCAAATGCATTACACACATACAGCATCAATCTTTCAATCAAGTCTGATAACCTCATAACATTTGTGACTGTGACCTGAAACAGCAAAACAGTGCTTTCAGAGTGAAATAGAACTGAACTGCAAGATGGTGTTTCAGACATTCAGTGCTTGCAAACAGTAAAAATGTAGGTTTATCCAGAATGCAGAAATACATTCTAACAGGACCATGTTAATAAAGTAACAAGAAAGTTTTCATGTGAAATATTATGCACTGTTCAGTGCCATCTTAACTACATTAATGCTACACATTGTCAAAAATGCGGAAAATTGAATCAAGATAGACAAAATATGTTACCTGCTACCATACGTCTTATATATAGCGCTCCACTGTAATGAAGACTTACTGTTTTTATTTTACTCATCTACTACATATTTTAGTATCTTATTGGCCACACAAGGGGCAGCAGAGAGGTGCAGCCAATAGCATTGTTGCCTCACAGCAAGAGGTTCCCCAGTTCAGTTCTCAGCTGGAGTGCCTTCTGTCCAGAGTCTGAATGTCCTCCCTGTGTTTGGGTGGGTTTCCTACTGGTGCTGTGGTTTCGTCCCACACTCCAAAGACAAACAGTAGGTGAATTAGACACTCTAAATTGGCCATAGGTGTGAGTGTGTATGCCAGTGTGTGGTGTAGATGAACTACCATGGCAGGGCTAGCCACCCGGTAGTATAAACCTTGGTTCAAGATGATTGTCACTGTTGAAGTGACACCCTGACTCCATGTGCAAAAATGGGAAAAAAGGGTTGTGGATGGATGGATGGATGGATGGATGGATGGATGGATGGATGGATAGATTGCTCACACATCCAGTTATTCTTATTAGGGGTAATACTTAATTATCAACCATGGGATGGGTAAGGCCAGTCTATAACCAAATAGGATATGTTGTTTCAAGCACAAAATGGAAAACTGACTATGCTTAAAATGGCCCACAAGGGCAGCTGACCTAGTACTTAACCTATGAATCTATGAACACATCAGTAAACACTATTGCTGCAGTTCACCTCCAGTACAAATCAACAATCAGCTTTGTCAATGTTTTTTCACTGATTTGTTGGCCTTGTAAGTAAATTGGATCTTCTCTTACTTTTTTTAGCAATGATTCAGGTTAGAATGGCTAGGGTACACATGAACAAGTTAATGTTGCCAATCAATCGGCATGTTTTGGGGACGTGGGAGGAAATGAGACTATCTGAAGAAATGAACAGAAAAAGAGAGAGGGAGAAAACAAGTGATCTCTATAAGGAAATTGACAAGAGATAAGAGTTGACTCTGTGGATATGGAGTAAAGACCTTATCGACTGAGTCATTGTAGCCATCATAATGTCCTTCTAACAGCTTAAATGAGTATTATTTAACAGATCTGAAAAAAAAATAGTTCTCACCTACACAGAGCTGAGGTCAAACTTACTAGCTTCAGACTGGGGCATTTATTGTAAATATTGCAAAATAGTTGTATATAATGTGAAAAAATTCTTTCAGTTCATTTGATTGTTTGTTAGTTGTTATAACTATTACTTATTTATTTATTTGTTTGTTTATGTCTTCAGTTACCATATAACTGCTATTATGTATGTACTTTTTTCACTTGTATCCCAGGCATGCCTCAAAATGGTCTTCCTGGATCAAAGCACCACCACAGTTAACAATTAAAATAAAGTAAAATAAATAAAAGAAACATACCTTTAGGAGCACTGGACTCATTTCATCACAAACCTAAATATGAATTCTGTAATATGTATACCATACCAATCAATGTGAAACATTCTGATGTGCAGTTAGAGGGAGCCAAGCAAAAAGGTTTATGAAATATAGTTTTTCTGTGTCAAATTGTACCCCGTGATCTGCAAGTTAAATGGATACACAGAATGGCTCTATTTGCATGTGTGCCACTGTTAAGAAAAGAGGCTTTTTTGTTCCAATTAGAACTTGCACCACACAGTTAGGCTAATGGGCATTTTAATGTTTCCTATTATCTCATGTGTTAATGGTTATTCATGTCTATTTCAAAATTAGAGTTTACAACTCCCAATCCAATTGCCAGAGAATTAAATTTGTGACAGGGTCTGTGATGCTGCAGGCATTTTATTTCTAGTAAGCAATACAAAATATATTTTGAAAGTGTCAGAATTAGAAAGTAAATAGCTTTAATAATGTGAAACAAAATTTCATAAACATATACACTCCCTGGCAATATGCAACTTATATGTTTAATCTCCTAGCTGCATATTAAATGACAAGAATGAGTAGAAAGTGATGTAAGTAACAGATATGTTCCTAACATATTAGTCAATCTGTGAAGAAGACCCAACTTAATGATTCCTTATTTGGACTCGTCTTATCCATCAAATCAAAAATCTAGTAAGTCTCCATACCATGGGAGCATCTATATTACCCAATCGAAAGTTTAGGTTAGCAAATACCTAAACATCAACCTGGTAATATCGAAAAATTAATGTAGGGAATGAATTCCCTCAGCCCCCCCCAAAAAAACATTTTTAAACCAAAATAAAGTGGGGGTCTGTGCCCCCTAACTAAATATACCAACTCCGAGATCACTCTCTACAGTGGGGAAAGGGGCAAAATCCACATAATGGCCAAGGGAATTCTTTCCCTGCCTTAAATCGTCCGTTCGCGTTTCTTTGCTTACATTATTACCAGATTGACGTTTAGGTATTCGCTAACCTAAATGTTCAATCAAGTAATAGGAACCCACCATGGGATGCATTTATACCCATTACAAAAGATAGCATGGCATCACTCATTACATGCATAAACATGCCTGCCCCATCCCCACTTCTGCCAATTCTTTCCTCCCTAGCTACTAGCAAACACCTTCCTGCAAATCAGGAAAAACACTGAAGATCTACACACACTGTTGACATATAATATGTAAGTATAGACTTGTCCAGATTTCAGGAAACTCCAACAGTTGAAAGTGATAATTGAGGGAGATGTCCGCACACAGGGTTGAAGAGTGGTATACATTACCTATCAAGGACTGTACTTTGAAAATCAGTTGATATGACAATAATCTATCTGTTATAGCCAACATTGAGGGCCATCTTGGACAAATTCTTGACTAGGTTGAATCCCAAGAAGTAAGCCACCAGACTGGAGGAAGTTGGAGGACCTTATGAGTCAGAGATGAGAAGGCTGAGGTTTGCAGTACTGATTTATCAAAGAGGCCCAACATCCCAGAGTCACTGCCAAAACAATAGTGCTTAATGCTTGTCTCCAAAAAGAAATGAGTACATCAGAGAAGAAGCCAAAGTAGTTCCAGGTGCAGAGAAGTTCAGGGAAAACAGATTACAGTGGTTCACTCCCACATACAGAAAAGCAGAAGATGATATGGCAAAAAAAGATTTGGAAGAGAAAGGAAGAATGCAAGAGAAGATGAGGACACCCAGCCAAGAAATTAATGTATTGCCTGAGAGAAGATCTATGACCATCAGGCATGCCTATCAGAAAAGGGAAAAGAGTAGCTGTGACTTGAAAGAGGTGGAAACAGTTGAGACATACCCTGAATCCATATAGAAATGGGAAAAAGGGGGTTAATGATTATATTGATGATGATGATGATGATAATGATGAAGTGTGCACCAGTAACCCAATGGCCATGGTACAACTGTCTGCAATATAGACATCCTCAAAGCACACACATATTGGAATGAGTTTAATCACGTCATTCACCAGTGGGTTTTATTAGCTACCTGATGCTTAAAAGACAATACAGCTGACAAGTCACTTGACAGCTGTCTGCTCGGCAGCTGTGAACACTTGCTGCATTGTGATAACATATGAGCTGGTGGTGGCCATCTAGAATGCAAAGTACTACTTTCCCAGTTTCTGTTCCAACAAAAGAAAGTCTGGCTCAGGGAGAAATCAGAAAAGAACTTCGGATAAAAGTATGGATGTTTCCTAGAATACTACTTCTTGAAAGCCAAGATATCATTCTGCACACATGAAGGTCAAAGTTTCAAGATCCTCTTCAGAGAATTGGCAGCAACCAACATAACTATCTTTCAAGAAGATAACCTCAGACCTGGTGAGCTAACAGGATAAACAGCAGATAATCGAGCCTGTCAATCATGAATGATGCTTATATCCTATGGATGGAAAATGTGCTTCAAAGGAAGGCAGACATGCAACACCCTTGAGTTCAAGATGGCTGCTGTTCTGTGAGCACTGCTAACACCTAGCTCTCTGAAATACTCTGGATTAAAATAAACCCAGAAGGCATCACAGAATAAAAAAGGCAGAAATATGACTGAACATCTATTCCATATAACAAACAGCAATCAAAGGAAGAAAAAATAGCAGCAGATTCCTTTTAAAAACAACAGGATTATCGAAGATCTTAGAAACAACTGAAGCCATGTGGTACTGGGGCCCTGCACTCATATACAAAGTCTGAAAAAGTACCAAACAGCAGGATGTAAAAAGAAGAAAATAATATGGACACTGTAACAACTAAAACCAAATTCTCGGTACTAGCCTCACCAGATAAAGCTACAACTCCAAAAAGACTAAGGACAAATAAACAATCAGACAATACTAAATCTACAGGCAAAACCAAGGCAGACCAGCCAGCTAACCTGGAAGACATTAAGACTGCTTTATTACCTATTCAGCAAGCAATACAGGAACTATCTTTACAATTTCAAACATTTGGTGATTCATTTAACCAAATACTAACTAGAATGGAAAATTATGAGGCAAAAATACTAGAAAATGAAATAAAAATAGACTCTATTGCTCAAAGAAATGATTCCCATGACAAAGATCTGCAAAGTCTACAAACAAAAATAACAGACCTTGAGGCAAGGTCATGAAGAAACAACATTATCATCAGAGGAATCCCTGAAACTGTGTCACATAATAATCTGATACCAACTATCAAACTCATAATAAAATCCCTGCTGGATGACCCTGACAAAACACAACAAGTGATAATAGAGAGAACCCACAGAGCTCTGAGAGAAACACAATCGTCACTGAGACCAAGACCTGTTTATATTAAAATATTAAACTACCAAGATGTAAATAAAATCCTATTTGAAGCCAAGAAGAAAGGTACACTCACATGAAATAATAATAAAATTTCCTTTGCTCAGGATCTTCCCTTCCAGATAAGGCAAGCAAGACAACTTCTGTCTCCATATTGCAGGTTTCTGATAGAAAAGAAAATCAAATTCCAGATGAAATATCCAAACCAACTAATTATCAGTGTTAAAGAGGTTAAATACATGGTCGCTAACCCCAAAGAGGCAAAAGAGACATTCCTATCTGTTTTCAAGCAGAATCCACCTCCAGAAACAAAATAAAAAAACAAAAAAGTTGCAGGCATCCCTCGAGTGAAAAACGGACTAAGTCATGATCATTTGGATGAGATTCAACCCTGAGAGCTTCCCCTTACTGTCCAGGCCTTAAATCAACAAATGGAGCCATGACGAGCACAGGAAAGGGAACAGAAAAGCAGAAAGGAACCAAAATTCAACTGCCATTTCCAATGCGTGATTTATAGGAAGGAACCACCTCCTGGGACTCTGGTATGCATAATCATTCCCCCTTCAACCTCAAGGGCTCCATTACAGACTAAAAATGACCTGGAATGAAGATGAAGCAAGTTTAAGAAGTTAATCCTGCCATAGACACCCATAAATCGACCTAAACAAGCTGATAAGGTAAACCAGACTGAAAGATGACCAGAAACCTGCAAAGCAAGAATCTGAAGAATAAGGTATGATTTTACCAAAACAACCAATAAGACTGTGAATCTTTTACTAAGACTTATCATAAACAATCCAGACTTTATTACTACATGAGAGACTGTCAGAACCAGCCTATCTTAAGGATGTATGACAGAAATAATGATGTTTGACTTGAATATAGATAAATAAAGTGTAAATGCATTTTAGAAAAGGAAAATGCAAGAACACACAAATATAAACTACTTGACTGCACGAAACAAACATAATCTAAATATGTAGGCTTTGGCAGAATATATACCTGGCTAATCCTGAAAACATTTTTTTTTCTTTCTCTTCCACTCCTACTCATGATTACAGGTGCCAATAATGTTTTTTTTTGCCTGGAATCTGCTACAGATTGGCACAGAAGTCTGTACAGGCACCGAAGTAGGGGAGAAAAACTGTTTAAAGGAGAGTGGAAGGTAAGAGAAGACTAAGGAAAAGGAAAATGTAAACAAGACAAGTCTGCCTTAAAATTCATGCTACATTATTGTATATCTTGTTATAACTGAGGATTTGAATACTAACACATTGTTTAAAAATGCATTATTAGAAGGAATAGGCCATATGCTAAAAAGCTATACATTCTGTGCTGTAACCATAATACTATAATTGTATAATAGTTTAAAGTAAGAGACTAAGGATATTTCACAGCAGTGTTTTTTTTTAGGGAACTAGTTTGTTACGCTTTGTCTGTAGTGTATATAGTAATGTAAGGGGGCTAACATGCTTTCAACCTACACACAAAGAGAAAACACAACCAAAGTTCAGAGGGAAACTAAAAGTATATGGTAAATTCTCACTTTATTCCCCCAATTATTCCTGGTCCAGGGGTACAGTGGGTAGGCACAGGGTAGGGACAGGAATAGTTAGATGCTTTCCCAAAACACATATCAACATCACATACAGACACAATAAAACCAAATTAACATACAAGTCATGTAAAACAAACATACTTAAATAAATGTGGGAAATAGAGACATGGAATGTTAAAGGACTTCAAAATAAAGAAAAAAGAAAATTATTTTTGCATCTTACCCAGAAAACCAAAGCCAATCTTATATTAATACAAAAAAAAAACACTTAAATACAGAACAATGGACAGAAATTGGTAAAAAAATGGATAAGACAAATTATAGCAACAGGTGATAAAACAAACAGTGCTGGTGTTGCCATAATAATTAAAAATCAATTCCAAGACAAGATACTTGAGACTAAGGTGGACAAAGAGGGAAGATGGTGTTACATAACATTTACCAATCCAGGATTACCAAAACCCATAATGGTGCTTAATCTATATGCACCCTGTAGTAACCAACATCACTTTTTAATGTCACTTTACCCAATTCTAAACCAACTTAAAGATCACTACCTAATAATTAGGGGTGACTGCAACACATATCAAAACCCAGAAAAGGACAAATCTAACCCGATTAAATCACATAATAAACAAGCTACAATAGCTCTAAATGAACTTAAACAAGACTTTAAACTATTTCACCCTTTTAAATATGGAAATAATGACAATAAGTCAAGGAAATTCACATTCTACTTGCAGTGCCACAAAATGTGGTCAAGAATAGACTTCTTTTTAACCTCAGATGTACTCATTAACATGGATCCAACAACAGTTATACACACTAGATTTTTCTCGGATCATTCCAAAGTTATCAACCGGGTCAAAAAACTGTACCTAGCAAATAGAGGTCATAACTGGTCATTGAATCCTAAGCTGCTCATTAAAATAGATGTAATAAAAGAAGTTGAAGAAATATTAAAGACAATCCTTGCAAATATCTCCAGATCTCAAGTCCCAATAGACATAGAATGGGCTGCAGCCAAATCACAAATCAGAGGAACATTCATCAAAAAAGCAGCATATTATAAAAAAAAGAGGAGTATACATTGAAAGGGAAAATAGAACAACTTCAAAGAGAACTACTAAATAACCCTAATAGCCAAACTGAAGTTGATCTCCTAAAACTACATAAGAGACCTCTATATGTTAGAATCCAGAAATCTGTCATTTTATGCGGTAAGAATGTTAGCTAATTATGCAGAGAAAGCCCAAATACCATCCAGAGCTTTGGCCAGAATCATCTCTCAACACAAAACCACCTCAAATATATCAGAAATAAATTACAAGGACAAAAACTACACAAGAAATAAATAAATTATCAAAGTATTCAAACAAATATACTCTCAATCTATGGAGAACAAACATTACAAACCTCTAAGGAAGATTGAGAGTGTTTTCTTCAAAAACTAAAATTCCCTAAACTAGACTTAGATCAACAAAAAAACTAAAGAAACCTATTTCTATCAATGAGATAAGCACAACAATTAAACATTTAAAATCACATAAGGCCCCAGGACCGGATGGACTTACTTCAGAATTTTATAAAACATGTATCCCCCCAATTACTAAACTACTATACTATGTGCTGAACTATATAATAAATTGCAACATAAATGATACTCACTTCAATACCTCCAAAACTATTTTCATAATAAAAGAACATGTAGACCCCAAAAACCCAGATAGTTATAGACCAATCTCACTTTTAAATATAGATACAAAGATTCTGACCTTAATACTCGCAAATAGATTAAAAAACTTACAGAGAAAATCATTTCTTCAGAGCAATCTGGGTTCACACCACAAAGACAGACCAGTGACAACACAAACATTGGATGCATTCATATATTTTGCAAATCAGAGGAATATGAATATCTATGCAATGGTAGTAGATGCCCACAAGGCATTTCATTTGACAGGGTCAACCCAGAATTTTTACTTCAAACATTACCTTATTTTGACATACCTATCAATTTCATTCAGATCATCCAACTTCTCTATAGCAATCCATACACATCCCTATAAATAAATAAAACATGGTCAAATAGAATTATGATAAAAAACAGAACAAGACAAGGATGTCTGTTATTACCCTTTCTCTTCAGCCTATACCTAGAACCACTGTTGCTTTATATTAAACAAAACACATACCATAACCCCCAACACACAACTTCAAAGTATATCTCACCGCCTTCGCAGATTATCTGAACATATACTTCACTACACCAAACTCAGACATAACCAAAATAATAACTGCAATTGAACAATTTTCAATCATGTCTAACTACAAATTAAACCTCAATAAAACTAATATATTCCCCTTAAGGCCACCCAAGCTTATCTCATTAATACCACTAATAGATATAATAAAAATTAAAGAAGAAACTAAATATCTGGGAATTACTTTCTTCCAGAGCAACAAGCAATTCTACCAGCATAACATAACTCTTGAATGGCAAGCATAATGCAAGACTGTAAAAGATGGAATAACCTTAAGCTACCATTTCTGGCCAAAGTATCAATAATCAAAATGAACATTTTACCTAAACTAACATATATATTCATGACATCACAGATAACTAACTATACATAATAACTTTTTCAAACAAATTCATACCTTCCTAGCAAAATTCATATGGAAACCCAAAAAAAACAGAATCTTGTATAAGAAACTAACACTTCCCAAGAGCAAAGGGTGTCTGAACCTGCCAGATTTTAAACTTATTACTCTATTATCAACAATAACAGAATATTGAGAATAGCAGCACATAAACCGACAATGAAAACTTGCTCATCTCCTTGGGTGACAATATTCTATAGTTACATTAAAGCACTAGGCATCAATCCCAAAGTGCTTCCCTTTTTAAACAAAAAAGATTTACAAACCTATAACATTATAGATCCCTTAAAACATTCTAAAAATATAACACAAAAACTCTTTCATTCCTTAAACCTTGGGTAAGCTATGGTAACACTACAACCCCTCCATAAAAATCCAAATCTAAAAATAAATAAGATGCTAGACCTTGACTCTTTTCCTCAATTAAAGGACAAAATAATCCAAGATATCTACCCATACCTTCACTGTACAACCCAAGAAATGAGAAGCAACCTAAATCTACCCAAATCATATATAATAATTCTAAGACAAATCAAAGAGTTGTGTTCCAGCTACCTCCAAAACTTTATTATACTTAATAGTGACATGGAAAACTGTACTCTGCTTTGGAAGACTATTTTTACAATAAGGAAAACAATATCTAACTCATATAAAATGATAGGTGAAATACAATTTCAGAAGGACCTACTTTTCTCTAACTATTTGAGAAAATTAAAACCATCCACAGAGAACAAGCAAATAAGTCATGCAATCAATCCAACACTGAAAAGTATACCCCTTAAAAAACTGTCATAGACGCAGCTCATGATAAATAATAATGCATATTTCACTCCCGCAATACTCCACAAATTCAATGCATCCAAATCACCATATTGCCCACACTGCAAGGACCACGTAGCAGACCTAATGCATATATTTTGGAGTTGCAAATGTGTGTACAAACTCTGGAATTCCCTCAAGATACAACTGCATCAAACATCAACACTAACATGGGAATTTACCCTTCTACATATTCGCCCATCTAACATATCAGGAAAACAGTGAATATACTTATAATAATTTTCTTACTAATGAAGCTAAACATAGCTCTCAAATGGTTAGACCCTACAAATATATCTTGGGAGGGATTAAAAAAAATAGCTATAAAACATATTTTAGCCCATAAAATAGTAATGAATAAAAGAAACAAAAATATGAAAGCCCGAGAAATTTGGGAACAAACCTTTAACATCATATTAGCATAAAACATCATACATACTACATAGTAATAAGGTACAAAGGAACCTAGAAATATACACATGATCACACAGTCAAACTATGGACTTGAAATCCTTATTGTGTTGTTTTTATAACAACGAAATTGAATGAGAAAGCATCTTTGTATATAGTGTAAACAGATATGTTTTATGACCTACATGTTACTATATTGACTACAATGTATAACACTCACTGATGGTCATGCTGTAAGAATGGAAATGATTAAGTTTTATATAAATGAAAAAATGAAAATAAAAATTATTGAAAAAAAAAAAAAAGACATGCAACACCTCTTTAAGGAACACCACAATGTTCAAATGTACAATGTAGGTGCATCACAGTTCTGCATTCTATTAGGATCTGATGTGCAAAAAAATAACCAACACAGGTAATTTGACTGTGGATTAACTGAAAGTCCAAATATAAATGTGCCTGATATGAATAAGGACCACATGTGAACTAAATGACTGAGGCACAATATTGTAGCATTCTATCCATCTTCAGAACTTTTGTCATTTAGAAATATAGCCCTGTTTTGTGAAAGCCTTCTTAGTGACACTTAAACTTGCAAACCTAATAGGATCAAGTATCTTCAGCAGAGTTTCTGAGATAGACAGATGTCCCAGCCCTGGGAGAGATCCTTTGCTGTAATGCCCATTATATCAACTTTTGATTGAGCCTTACTATTTTCATCTATGTAATTTCCCTATGCAAACATCTTGCACTGCACATCATGGTCACCACAACTTCTTGCCTGCTATATTGCTATCATCTTCAGTTTTCTCTGTCCTGTGTGCTTTTCTAACTCATTATGCTCTTCTTCTTATGCTACACTCCTTTTTAGATTTTGCTCTATCAATTCATAAACAGAGACATAGGGGACCTACAGGCACTTGACCCCACCCAGTTCAGCTTTGTAAAGGGCAGATCCTGCCTTTTAAACCTGGTTGATTTTTTCAAAACAGTCACTAGAGCCATTGATGAGGGCAAAGCAGTGCATACAGCATACCTGGACTTGGCTAAGGCCTTTGACACAATACCCCACTCAGGCATCATAGATAAGCTAAACAGCTTAAAAGTAAACCCTTATGTCACTAGATGGGTTGCAAACTGGCTAAAGGACAGAACCCATAAAGTTAAAATTACTGGAGCAATGTCAGACTCAAAGCCAGTCACAAGTGGTGTCCCACAGGGATCTGTCCTGGGACTCCTCTTGTTCGCATTTATTTCTCAGATGTTAAAGCAAACATGGGAGGGCTGTGGCTGACAAAGTTCGCAGATGACTGCAAACTAGGCGCCATAATCGATACACCAGCAGACACACACATCCTACAAAAAGGCCTCACTGAAACGGACAACTGGTGCCGTAGTCACGGCCTTAAACTAAATGCCAAAAAATGTATAGTCATCCCTTTTGAAAAAAACAAAGTACCCACAAATTATCACATAGACAGCAACCCACTGAGTATGGAAAAAGTAATCAGAGACCTAGGGACCCAAGTAGACAGTGACCTCTCATTTGACACCCACATTGCCAAAGTGGTTAGAAAAACATTCTACCTTGTACACCTCATCATGAAGGGATTTACATCCAGATCCAAGGATGTCATTGTACCCCTATATTCCTCCCTCATCAGACCCATGATTGAGTACAATGCCCCATTTGGTATGTACCTCACCCGGCATTTGCAACAGCTGGAGAGATCACAAAAGTACCTCACCAAAAGGATCAAGGGTCTCCAACATATGTCTTATTCTGCCAGACTAAAGAAACTTCAGCTCTATTCAGTAGCATACCGCCTGCTCAGAGGTGATCTCTGCCTGACGTACAAGGCCATGTCCAAACAGGATCTGATCGACATGCTCCACCTCAAAAATCCAAATCCATTAGGACCACGAGAGCTAAAGACTTAAACCTCGGCACAAGTATGAATAGGACATGCTGGAGGGATAGATTCATAACCCAGAGGCTTCCCATGCTTTGGAACAGGATCCCAGTTCGTATTAGGCAGAGCCCCTTACTGACTCTCTTCAAGAGAAATCTTGATGAGTGGATGGGAGATCGTAAGTTTACCCCAGGGGTCACATCTGTGTCACTACTAGACACGGGCACAGTAAACTAATTCTATTATATAAGGGGACCTTCATTGTGTCACTACTAGACAGAGACACAGTATTCTAGATTTATTCTGTACATTTTTGTACTATTTCATGGGGTGGCAAAAGCCACATCACTATGGCTAAGCTTACAAATGCCCCAGGGCAGATAGCCTAGTACTATACTATGAAACTATGAAACTAATTCATGATCTCATATTTAATTTCTTCTCCTCCCCTTGACTTTCACTCAGCCTGCACCCCCCCCCCCCATCCAACTCAGCTTATGTGGAAATATGTAAATATCCTCAGTACTCATGGGGATTCAGAAATGGTTTAAATCCTCTATACACTGGAGCAGAAATAATGTATTGCAGTAGATTTGTCACTACAGATTTATACATTTATGTGACACTTTCACATAGCATGACCAAGTGAATTAATATCATGATGAAATGTAATCCTCCGTAAACCACAGCATGGTACTCCTTATTTGTATGCATGTAGTGAGTCCAAACATAGCTAATGCTGATACACACCCTGTGCTGCAGAGTCACATCAAGCTCCTAGAGTGATCCCATGAACACACACACACACACACACACACACACACACACACACACACACACACACACACATGCATACCTATGGATAATTTAAAGTCAGCAATTCACATCCCATATTCCTTTGAGATATGAAAGTAAACCAGAGTACTTGGAGAAAACCTATGTAAAGAAAAGGAGGACAAGCAGACTCTACACAGAAGGCAACCCAACTAAGAGCTCAGCATGAGAAGCTATTTCTGCAAGATGATAGAGCCAATCACTGCACAACAGTGCCATCCAAAATGATATATTGATATACTGATATACTGATGTATGATAAATAATCTGATACTTTCATTGACCCAAACATTGAGTTATCAGTAATCTCTCAGATAATTTCCTTCCTGTTTCAAAATTATAAAATGACATCACTGCTGGGGGGATTGAAGACAGAATGCTCATCATAGTAGACAGCTCAGCAATATTCTTTTATTCCTTGACTGCTTCATTGCCTGCACATCATCCATTTGGTGATGTCAGCAGTTTATTTCATGAAAACCTACTTAAATGTGAATCAGGAATCTTTAACCTAACAGCAGTTAGCATAAGACATTTTCAGTACTTACATCCAGTGACTAATTTTTGAAATGTATCTTCATAAAATGCTAACAGATTCATAAGAATTAAGATCCAGTATGATCTGATGCTTGTATAAAATGTTTTCAGATGCATCTCAGTCTGATTTTCTTTGTAGAGGCAAAGTTAAAGCATCTCTTTCATATCACATTTGTTTTGGCAGACATGCTTGCAGGATTCTTCATAAAATGATATTACCACATTCATAGAAGCAGAAATTATAAAATGGTTTTCACTTCATTGGAAATTAGTGGCAGATGAGAAGTGACATAAGCATTTGTTTGTTACTTGCTTGTTTATTTATTTTTGTTATATACTTACACAATAGCAGGCTACACAGTCTTTTTTCACACTGACAAGTAAAATATGATTTAGAATATATACTATATATATATATATATATATATATATATATATATATATATAAAATTCCAGTGTCATTTAATTTTTTGTGTCATTTAATTTTTTGTGAGTGAGTTTACTCCTTGAGCTCAGTCAGCATACTGACCTTTTAATAAAACTTTTGACCTCTTGGAATCCAGTTTTCATTATCAAGAGCAGTGCCCAAAGAACCAGTACAAATTTTACAAAGCAGAACTGCTGTCACAGTCAATAACAGCACCTGTCAAAGTACAACGGCCTTCTGAGTTCCAGAGTAGGAGGAGCTCTAGTCACTTCAGTCATGAACTCGATAAGATAATGTGATGATCATCCCTGTCATAAAAAACAATGACCGGATGTTAATCAGCCTAGTCAGCTGTCAGGCCATCGAACAGAGTCCTGCACTGTCTTTAGCTGCAGCAAAGTAAGTGCAGTATCCGGCATAGATCAGTAGATGCTATCATTGTATTTCTCAGTCTGGACACTAAGTAGCAAATCTTGTTTTACAACTGATTAATCATATTCTTATTTCAAGAGTAGTAGGCAATTCAATCAACCCTGCTGTGCTTCCAGGTTTTCATGAGAGCACAACACAAAAAGGAATGCTTCTTTTGTGCCAGAACAATGCAGACTATGAATATCTGTATTTCTGCCTCATAAATGTTGCTTGAAAATCATTACTTGCATATGTGCTTAGACCTTACAATTCCTTCTAGAAACACTATCCTATGATTTACTCTTTTAGTGTTGCTGAATTCAGAATCAGTGATAATGATGTTAAAATTGTGTTGTTTATTTTTGTATCCCTGACTGCACTACTTTTAATGTTTCTCTGAACACTGTTATATCACACCTGGAGACATACAATGCCTTTGACTAATGCACATACAACATAAACAAATAAATAAACAAGCAATCAAGCAACTAATTATTAAATCTGTGTACTCCCTTAAACTTCAAATAGCCAAAGAGAAAACCCTGAAGACAAAAATTACATTTTGTTTCTAACTGAGCCATAATCATATAGATACTGCCCTAATTTTATAAAGATTTTATAAAGATGAAGCAACTCCAAGAAAGTTGTATATACTTCTAGACATACACTTTAAACCCTATAGAGACAGGTTAAAATACTAGAAATGCATGTTTTCCTTTCCCACCGATGCCAACACAGCATAGGGCTATTAGATAGTGACTATGCAGAATTCACTTCCTATCCTGTGTCTGTAACATCTCTTTCCTGTCAGGACCACTTACTAGTGTAAAATTGCATGACACCATTCAAAACTAAATTAGGTTACTATGACAGTTAATTGATTTTTACTTCTGTGTAATGCTAATAGACATCACTGTACCCAAGATACATATGCTAACAAATACATGTCTAATTTCATACCCTGTATAGTTTACACACCCACGCACACGTACACACACACACTCTCCCTCTCTCTCTCTCTCTCTCTCTTTCTTTTTTCCCACTCTCCCCCACCCTTCAGTTCAGCATCACAACTTTCCATATGCTCTCCATGTCCCTTTACTGACTGTCTGACTTTAACTGGGGAAATATCATTGTTGTTCTTGGGGCCCGGCACTACTTAGCATGGTATTCTCTCATTCTCATCTCTTGAGAAGTGAGAAGACTCCTTGCTATCTTGCAACAGGCTGTGAACGACAATGAAAACAACAATGAACAACAATGAAATATACCTTGTTAAATTTGATGAGATGCGTAGCACAACTATCTTCCCCATGACAGCTCAACTCAAATGGGAAAATTTTCCCATAAACAAACAAATTTGCTTTACTTTACTCCACTCACAAGAGTGGCACATACAAACAAAACATGATTTAAGCAGTATTACATGTATGGCCCTGCTTCTGTCATTTATCTGCACAACAGTTTGACATCTTAAATGTTATGCTATTTCCTTGTATTTGTCATGTCATCTGTCAGAAGTTTCATAAAACAAGTAAACACAGTAATTAACACTGTTCATAGAGATTCAAGTGATATAACAGAAGTAAATAAGATCTATTACTGTGCAGCTAAATTAATAACAGATAAAGTCTCACCACATAAACACAGGGCAGTAAGGGAAAGGAAGGGGAGAGATCAAATGCCATCATGGAAGTATTGAACAGAGAAAACTATAAAATAATTAATACAATAGGTGTCACTGTTAGAAGAGTATAGAAGAATCAACTAAAGCACCAAAAGAGAAACCAATAAACCAAAAAAAATGGTCGGACGCAAATTCTCAAGTGTAGTATTTCGGAAATCGATCAGCTCACAATAAGGCACCAAGCTCAACAAAACAGGAAATGTATTACAACGCAAACGCCAACAATATAGTCCACACGTTTTCATCAAAGGTATGACTTCATCAGACAAAGTAAATTTGAATCACACAGGTATAAATGCTCAAGGACATCACACGTAACTCAATGGATTGATTGATGAATCAAATTTAAAGACACAAACATCCTTTCTAAAGGTGCAATGTAACATTATAAATAATACTTCAACCCTCTATGTTAAAAACAACTGTTAAAAACATTTTTCAACCGTAAATTGTTTTCAAAATAATAAAAACATGATGATTTAAAAAATTTTTTGTATGTATGTTGTGATATACCTAATTGATGGTGAGAAAAACTGGCAATTATATCCTGTCAGATTTTAATTTTAAATATGGAACAATGGATATTGCTTCATTAAGCCCAGGAAATCTGTTAGATTCCAAAAGAATTTGCCAGTGTGTCTCCCTATGGGACAATAATGTCTCCCATGGTCCCCCCCCTGGCGTCTTGGGGAACGGAATCCAAAACAAAAAAATTAAAAGTAGCATCAGAACATACTAAACTATGCTTGTAAAGTGCGTTGTTCCTATCACATTTATTTATATCGTAAAGGTGTTCATACACCCTTCTGCGGAGTTGTCTTTTGGTCTTCCCCACGTAGAATGCCTGACATGACTGGCACAGGGCCAAATAAACAACCCCATAGGAAAGACAATTATAAAATCTTTTAGAACTGATCTTCCTGTTTCTACTTTCCAAGTAAACTGCCTCTTTGTTAGAAATATATTTACACTGGGAACACCATCCACACATGAAGGTACCTTTACGGGGATATTCAGGTTGCTGTTGTGTGGGACCCATCTCTAAAATTCTTTTGATGTTAAAACCTTTTTTATATACAGTTTTAAGGGTTATGGTCTTAAATGCATCGAGGTCTGTTAGTTCCTGAAAAGATTTGAATTCCTTGTCAATAATCCTCCTAAGCTTCCCAACATTACCACTATATTCTGTAATAAACAGTATTTGTTGTCCTTCACTGTTAAATTTACCCTTACCCTGCTCAATTACTGAACTCTCTTGTCCCAAAATAGGCTTGAATCTTGTAGTTTAAAAAATTTATCCAAGGCCAGCTTCAAGCTTCTCATGACTGAAGTGGCAAACTTCACAACACCCATGCACATGGAATGTGAAAGCGAGAAGGCAGACTCTTTCACCAGTGCATTGCATGAACACATATACTTGTGAATGGACCGTGCCATCCCAAATAAAACCAAGATGCTATCTTCCAAAAAAAGGAAGCCAATCTGGTGGTCCACGGCCATAAACAAGCTATACAACAGAATAAAGAAACTCCTGTAAAAAAGAGTAAAAACCCAGGATTGGAAAAATTCCCTGGTCAGCATCAGTAAGAAGCTGAGATCCCCCATAAAATCCTCCAAAGCTAGTTACAAGAACAAAATTGCCACAGATTCTAAAGACAACCACAAGGCATTCTACATTTATGTCAAGAACCTCAATGGCAACACTCAGATTTGCTCTGAGTTACAGCACAATGGCACCAAATCCAACTGATATTGCCAACATTCTGGCAGATAGGTTCAGTGCCAGTTTCACCCCCCCCCTCACCCCACAAAGGGCACATCTCAATACCAGAAGAATGCCATGTCCCGGTAATCATGGCTGCACAGGTAAAAACTTCACTAGCCAAAGCTAAGAATACAGCATCCATGGGACCAGACAGCATCCCGGGCTGTGTCCTGCATGAACTACAAAACGAACTGGCACCCCACCTATGTACCATGTTCAATCTTACCCTCACCTCAGGCTTTATGCACACTGAATGGTGCACAGCTGCAGTTATCCCACTCCATAAGGGGGGGTGTCTGCAATGGACCCTGGTAACTACCACCCCATAAATCTGACAAGTCTGGTCTGTAAGGCCATGGAATGTATCATCATGGAACTCATAAACAGGGACATTGGAAACTCCAGTCTCTGGACCCCACACAGTTTAGGTTCGTGATAGGTAGCTCATGTCTCCTAAATCTGATTGACATCTTTGAAACAGTCACCAGAGCTGTGGATGAGGGTAAGGTGGTTCACACAGCCTAGCTGGACCTTGCCAAGGCCTTTGACACCATCCTCCACTCTGGAATCTTAGATAGACTCACTAAACTGGGCATTAATCCCTATGCCACTAGATGGGTTGCAAACTGGCTCACTGACAGAATCCACATAGTCAAAGTAGCTGACTCCAAATCCAGTACTAGACCTGTGACAAGTGGAGCACCACAGGGCTCTGTCCTAGTTCCGCTCTTATTTGGCATCTACTTCTCTGAAGTTCAGGCTAACACTGAAGGCCTATGGCTAACAAAGTTCGCAGACGACTGCATGCTGGGAGCCATTATCAAATCCCCAAAGGATGTGGAAATTCTACAAAAGGGCCTCACTGAAATAGATGCCTGGTGTCAAAGCCATGGCCTCAAGCTCAATGCCAAAAAATGCATAGTCATCCCCTTTGGAAAAAAACAAGTGCCCTTGAACTACCACATAGGTGGTAGCCCACTTAACACCAAAAGTGTGATAAGAGACCTTGGGACACAGGTGGACAGTGGTCTCTCCTTTGATAAACACATCACCACAGTAGTCAGAAAATCTTTCTACATGGCCCACCTAATTACAAAAGGCTGCTCATCTAGAAAAAAGGAGGTCATTGTTCCCCTCTACTCATCTCTCATTAGACCTGTTATAGAATACAATGCCCCATTTGGTATGTACCTCACAAAACATTTGCAACAGCTGGAAAGGCCACAGAAATACCTCACAAAGAGGATCACTGGCCTAAAACATCTACCCTATGCAGACCGCCTCAAAAAACTCCAGCTCTAGTCTGTTTCATATCGCCTACTCAGAGGTGATCTCTGCCTAACATACAAGCCCATGTCAAACCCACAAATGTTGGACCTGCTCCACTTAAATAAATCCCAATCCATCCAAGCCACACGCTCCGGGGACCTAAACCTTGTCACCTCAATAAACAACACTTGCTGGAGGGCTAGGTTCCTGTCCCAGAGACTTCCCATACTCTGGAACAGACTGTCCATTCAGATCAAGCAGAGCACCTCTTTGGCCCTCTTTAAGAAAAATCTTGATGATTGGATGGGAAATAGGAAATTCGCCCTGGGGATCACTTCAGTGGCTCTGCTTGACAGGGTTGCAGGAAAATAAATTTCTGTAAGTTTTGATAGACAGGAAATCCATATGGCTAGGCTTGTATAGGCCCTAGAGCCAATAGCCTAGTACCTACCTATGAACCTAAGATGATATATGAATGTCATTTGGTCTTGATAAATGTGCAAAAGCATCCTTTAAAACAGGAAAGCTACAGCACTGAGAAAATATCAGTCTGGGGAAGGAATGTGATATAAAGGAACTTGAGCAGGACGGGCTGTATAAATATTTGGGAAATGATAAACAATCAGCAATAAAACCTGAACAAATGCAAATAAAACTTAGAAAGGAATATTTTTGAAGACTAAAATTAATAAGGAAAACAGGCCTGACATCTAGGAACAAAGTTCAAGCTATAAATCAATCTGTTCTTCCTGTTCTAACTTACAGTTTTGGGGTGATTGACTGGCCCGAAATGGTATTGGATCAGTAGGACAGGAAAACAAGAAAACTGCTTTATGCTTATCAAATGATTCATAAAAATCAGTGTATACCAAGATATTCCATGTACTGAAGGAGGTATGGGCCTCCTGGAAACTAATTACATGTATTGACCTGCAGTCTTAGGACTCATAAATGTTTGGTCACCTCACAAGATCCAAACATTGTGAAAGGTTTAAAACATGAGGCGAACAAGTCTAAGATGACTTCCCTGCTTAGTTTAGCAGGAGCATATCAGTGTCAAGTGGGAATGGAAATCAAACCAGAAGTAGGTAAAATTTGGTAGCAACTGAATGTGCCAAAAACAAAAGAAAGAATATAAAGTGAAAGATCAGATGAAAAGGCAAGACATGTGGAAAATACATAAGTATAGCTGCAAGTATAGAAAACTCAGGGAACAACTTCATGTTGATCAGGATCTTATGCACAAATGGTTAAGGAGTGGTGAATTTAAACCAACAGATGAAAGGTTAATATTGGCTACCCAGGATAGTGGACTACTTACACGTTGGTTTACAAAGTCCGTTGAACATAAGTTCATAGGTTGGTACTAGGCTATCGGCCCTAGGGCCTGTACAAGCCTAGCCATAACAATTCCCTGGCTATTTCTTCCCACACTATTTACTTCCCTGGACCCCTGTCTAGCAGGGTGACTGACGTGATCCCCAGGGTGAATTTCCTTTCTCCCATCCAGTCATCAAGGTTCCTTTTGAAGAGGGCCAAGGAGATGCTCTGCTTGACATGTATGGGCAGTCTATTCCAGAGTCTCGGGAGTCTCTGGGTCAGGAACCTATCCCTCCAGCATGTTTTGTTTATTATGATGATAAGGTTTAGATCCCTGTTGCGTGTGGCTCTGAGGGATTGGGATTTCTTTAAGTGTAGCATGTCCAACAGCTCTGGGTTTGACATGGCCTTGTATGTTAAGCAGAGATCGCCTCTGAGTAGCCGATATGCGACAGAGTATAGCTGGAGTTTTTTAAGGCGGTCAGCTTAGGGCAACTGCTTTAGGCCTGATTCTTTTAGTGAGGTATTTCTGCTGCCTTTCCAGTTGTTGCAGATGTCTTGAGAGGTACATACCAAATGGTGCATTGTATTCTATAATGGGTCTAATGAGGGATGAGTACAGTGGGACAATGACCTCCTTTTTTCTGGATAAAAAGCCCTTAGTGATGAGGTGTGCCACATAGAAGGATTTCCTGATTGCTGTGGTGATGTGGTTATTGAAGGTGAGACCACTGTCCACCTGTTTCCCTAAGTCTCCTATCACACTTTTGGTGTTTAGTGTACTGCCACCTATGTGGTAATTCATGGGTAAATGTTTTTTCCCAAAGGGGATAACTATACATTTCTTGGCATTGAGCTTGAGCCCATGGCTCTGGCACCAAGCCACTGTTGCTGTAAGGCCCTTTTGTAGAGTATCCACATCATTTGGGGATTCAATAATGGCTCTCAGTTTGCAGTCATCTGCAAACTTTGTTAGCCAGAGTCCCTTAATGTTGGCCTGTACTTCAAAGAAGTAGATGCCAAACAAGAGCGGTCCCAAGACTGAACCCTGAGGTACTCCACTTGTCACTTGTCTGGAGCTGGATTTGGAGTCAGCTACTTTTACATTGTGGGTTCTGTCAGTAAGCCAGTTGGCAACCCATCAAGTGACGTAGGGAATTAATGCCCAGCTTAGTAACTTTATCTGTGATTCCAGAGTTGGGGATGGTGTCAAAGGCTTTGGCAAGGTCCAGATAGGCTGTGTGGACTGCCTTACCCTCATCCACAGCTCTAGAGACTGACTTGAAGAAGTCAGTCAGGTTCAGGAGACAAGATCGGCCCTTCATGAACCCAAACTGGGTGGGGTCCAGTATCTGAAGGTTGCCAAAATCTTTGTTTATAAGTTCCATGATAATACGTTCCATGGCCTTGCAGATCAGGCTTGTCAGACTGATGGGGCAATAGCTCCCGGGATCCAAGGTGGATCCCCCCTTGTGGAGTGGGATAACTGTAGCTGTGTGCCACTCAGTGGGTACGAAGCCTGAGGTGAGGGTATGATTAAACATGACACTTAGGTGAGGTGCCAGTTCATTTGTAGTTCATGTAGTACACAGCCCAGGATGTCATCTGGTCCCATGGATGCTGTATTCTTAGCTTTGGAGACTGCATTTTTTACTTGTGTGACATTATTACTGGAATTTGGCAATCTTCCGGTATTGAGATGGGCAGTTTAGGGGGTGAGAGGGGGGTGAGGCTGGCACTGAATCAATCTGCCAGGATATTGGCAATATCTGTGGGATCAGTATATTTAATGCCATTCATTTGTAGCTCAGAGCAAATCTGAGCATTACCATTTAGATTCTTGACATAGTTACAGAATGCCTTGTGGTTGTTTTTGGAATCTTCTGCAATGTTATTGTCGTAACTAGCTTTGGAGGATTTTACGAGGGATCTCAGCTTCTTACTGAGGCTAGTAAGGGACTGTTTTGCATTGTGGGATTTTCCTCTTTTCTGAGTCAGATAAACAGACAAATGCAGGTTTTGTAAAACAAATCACAATAAAGTTCCACATCTTCTTGCTGGGTGTGATACATTCATGGCATAGGGCCTGTTCACTGAAAGGCACAATTATTTGTTACACTGTTACACTGTAACTGACTGTTACGTTGGGGGTTATGCAAACACTACAGTACAGAAGTAGCTGAGAAGCAATGAAGCATCACCCACAAAGCATTATAGAGAACAATGAAGTTTATATCACACAGGATCATCCATTACCAACAGTTCAAAAAATGATATGTAATCCATGAAAAACAACAAAAGTAGCACTGATCAATGAAACTGTATACCCAGTGATTACAGTGCATTGCATACAGAGAGACAAGAAGTCATAAAATACCAGGATTTGCAAGAAGAAAATACATCAATGTCAAAGAAAGATAACTAGACAGTTCCAATAGCAATAGGAGCAACAGGTCTAACAAAAAAGAGTTTGCAGTCAATACCTGTGACCCAGTATGAATTATAGAAGGAAGCAGTTCTGAGCATAATGCGTTGTGCTAAGAGCACTTTTGGACAACATCAAAGACTGAAACAATACTAATTTCACAAACTGTAATTGTACCCTGACTTAAGAATGGGGTCCATTCCTGTTATGATATTAGAAACCCAAAACACTTGAAAAACTAAAAATTACAGAGACCTTTATTTTAAACATTTTTTCAAGAAAAAATACCAGTAAATCTAACATTTGGAATTGTTGGTATTTTTAGGCCAGAGAACTCATTCACCACATCCTGTATTTCTTCTCATATTTATTGCGTATAATATTGTCAGCTTATTTTACTCAGTATTCTGTGCATAAAACCTGCTTTAATTCTGTGTATATATATATATATATATATATATATATATATATATATATATATATATATATGTAAAACACTAGAAAATTATATATAGAATGTATGATTAAAGACCAGAAATTACACTTAAAAATCATGTGCTTAATTCCATATTTTCAAATTTCATCTCAAGAAAATAAATATTTCATTTTTTTAAGAACTGTAAATCAGTGTACCTGCACATATGCATCTGACAACAAAGAAAAAATACAAAATAAGTGTTAAATAAATTCGTTAGAGTCAGACTGTAAAAATCATTGAGTTATTCAAAAACAATGTCAATCAATAACAAACAATAATGCAGGAGAACTTGAGTATCTTAAACTCTAATGTACATTAGGAGGCAAAAAACCATACACAAGTTTGTACAGAATTTTGTCTAGTTTTATTCACAAAGGGCACCATTTTTATACATGTCATTATCAGTTTTGCCCACCTCACTGGCGTGGTCAGTGACAGGGTCTTTACATCATAGTAATTCATAAAAAGTGCTGAATTTGTGTTTTTCAAAAGTCTTTTCCCATGTGAATGTTACAGCCTTGCAAGCACCTGGTCAGTCACGATGACCTCCTGAGGATGTAGCCAATTCAAGGTTCTCAGATTAGTTCGAATACAATAGATGTATGTCTTCTTTAATGCCTCTCTTTGTCTTTTTGGTTCCCAGCTCGCACTATCAGAGATAGTGCAAAAGGCTATTCTCCTGGTGGAAGCAGGAAAGAAGATACATCTGCTAACAGATTTATTATTTTCTAACTTTGCAAAATAATCTTTACTTGAAAGACATGAGCCAGGCTCTGCTTGCACGCTGCCAAGGTCAAATTTCTGATTACACTGCAGCTTGTGCTTCAAGCAATAATATGCAGGTTTATTTCTACTATTATTCTAGTAAGACAGAATTAAATGCATTATATACTACTTTTCAAACTTTGTTCTCTATTATGGATTTAAGTACATTTATTCCTAACTAAAGCACACATTTCTCTATATATTTGACCACACAACTTATATGTGTTTGAATGTTTGAATACACATTTTCCCAAGCAGCATACATTGTAAATGTATTTTCTAAGCAGCATACATTGTAAATATATTTTCTAAGCAGCATACATTGTAAATATATTTTCTAAGCAGCATGTATAGATTTTTCTAACATTCTCCTCCTGTTAATGCATTTTATTCTATTTGAAACATAAACAGTATTATTTCATTTCTTAGCCTTTTCCTTTCAAGGACTCTCAGCTAAGTAAGTCATTTGTTTTATATTTCAGATAGGCTTTCACTTGGTATCAACAAATTCAATTCCATATCTTGGTACATAGTTTCAGTCACTGATACATCAACTAAGTCTTTAACTAATTTTTTCACACAGGGTATCCGCAGCAGACACATGCTCCAATTATGAGCAGTACCACACAAATTGCAATCAGAATGTTCATAAGGACCGACCCCACCCCCCAAACAGATTCTGGAAAAAGTTCATCAGTGGGTTTGGGCCTGGTTCTGCCATTGCTGACACCTGCTGTATTACCTCCAGGTGATCATTAATTTCATGCTGGTTGTCTGGAATATGCACAGCATTCTTCTTTGATAAGCGCCAAGACGTACCACCTCTCGCTAGGGTGAAGTCAAGAGCCATTCGGTTCTGTAATACAACTGTTCTCATTGCATTCATTTCATCAGTCACAAGTTCAAGAGCGGAAAAAGTCGCATTGCTCATTACTTGGAGTTTTGACAATTTCCTCAGTTCCCAAATTGATTTGACTGCTCCGTAGGCTGGGAATATCCCAGCCCAGGATATAACACTGTCACTCAAGTCCATATGGGTCAACTTTTCTTTGTCCTTCACAGACTAATGATCCTTCCAGCTTGCTTCAATCTTACCCACTGGATTAGTAGGTTTTCTGACTGTATTTTCGCTTGCTGAGCTACGCCTCACATTACGTATTTTACCCAGGGCAATTCTGCAGTATGTCTTATGGCTGGAACCAGATAACCCAAAAACAACTGCGGACCAATTCTCAGGTAACCATTTATAGGCCTTTTTCCCACAAACAAAATAACAGTTTTCTACTTTGTACTGATGCGGGTTAACCCTGAATGAAACATTTTCTTATCTATAACAGATAATTGTCTATATATTTCAGGAGTTTTTTGCACATCTCTCAATGTTGTTTTCATCAAGCTTAAGTATGAACCATAATTTGTGCTACAACTAGTACCTTGGTCTATAGGTTTTATATAACATTTGTAAGACACAGTTATGTTACAGTTACTCCAACCAACCTGGAGTGTATCATTTTAACAAAACAAACAATTCCTTTCTGAGTAACAGGCAAATATAATGCCACTTTGTCTTGTGATCTCACAGTGCCTGTGTCAAATAACAGGTTTTCCCAAGTTTCATTTATTCCCAAGGGGACAGCAGACATCAAAAGTCCTCCATATGCTGTGGGTATTGCAGTACAAACCCAGCAATTTGAAACGTTCATAGTCTCTACATAAACTCGTTTCATAGCCAGGTATGTGTTAAAGTTTGGGTGCCAGTCTATAGCCAGTCCTTCATCACGTTTTATTAATTTCACTTCTGTAGTTATATGCAAGAAAAACCATAACAACAAAAAGGTTACTACAAACATAGTTAATAAGTGTATGATCAGTAGGCCAGTGAACCAATGTCTCTGGGGTTGTTTCACATTTTTATTCATTCTGCCTCTGGCCATCCTGTTCCTGTGGTATGTCCAAACTAAATTTCTTAACAGGTTTGCAGTGGGTCAAATGAACCCAAGATGATCTCTCAGCAATTTTTACTGCAGTGGGTGTTGCCAATAGTACCTGGTACGGACCTTCCCACTTTGGACTCGCCCAGTTCTTTCTCTTTATGATTTTCAGCCAAATCCAGGACCCCGGGGTCAGCACGGCCTCTGGTTTTGCTTCTCGTTTATCTGAAAAAGAGTTCAACTGCAAAACAGTCTTATTTGTTAATAACTTCTTCATATAACTAGCTAATGAGCCATCGGCCTCCAGCTCTGCAGGCATGAGGGCCTTCCATTGTGGCACACAATATGCCCTTCAAACACTATCTCAAAGGGGTCAAGCCCTTTACATTTGGAACAGTTCTCATGCTCAGCAGTGCTAAAGGCAGACAGCAAATCCAAGTTTTTTGAGTCTCACTCATTAATTTTCTCAACTTGTTTTTTAAGATTCCATTGTACCTTTCCACCAGCCCTGCTGACTGAGGGTGATAAGCACAATGGTTTTTCAAAGAAATCCCAAAAAATCTCCCAAGCTGCTGAATTGTCTGATTCACGAAATGTGTCCCATTGTCACTATAAATTCTTTCCGGTATGCCAAATCTAGGGATGATTTCTTTCACTAGGGCTTTTGCTACTGTCGCTGCATCCGGATTCCTGGTTGGAAAAGCTTCTACCCATTTTGAAAACATATCTATGATTACTAAACAGTATTTTTTCCCTTCACATTTATTCAGTTCTATGAAATCCATACAAATAGTATGGAACGGATAGGTGGTGTTGGAAAGCTCCCGCTTTGGTTTAAATGCTCCCTGTGCATGATGTTTGCTACAAATATGACATGTTGCACAAAATTTTTGTGTATAATTGTAAATCCATATGTTTGGAATATTTTGTTAACTAACTGTACCATCCCCTGTTGAGACATGGCTCTGCCCATGACTCAACAAAGCTGCATATCTAAATAAATTAGATGGCAATATGGGCTTTTTCTCTTTGGAGATGTACAGTCCTCTTCAAGGATTGCTCCTCGTTTATCCACTTTGCTTTTCTGCTTTTGAAGCTAATGTCTGCATTGTTTTAACATTTCTAAATCTAGAGTCTCAGAAGGTTGTAGTTCTTCATTTAAGAGCACAGTTTCTTGGTCTGAGGCAACTTGCTTCGCAGCTGCATCAGCCAGCATTCCTTTTGAAATTCTATCTTGTTGTTTTGTATGGGCTGCACATTTACAGATAGCTATTCTAGTGGGTAACTGAATAGAATCTAACAGGTTCAGAATCAATTGTGCATGATTAATCGGCTTGCCAGTAGATGTTATCATTCCCTGTTTTTCCATTGTTGTGCAAAGACATGCACTGTAGAGAAAGCATACTGACTGTCAGTATATATGTTAACACATTTGCCTTTCGCTAGAGTGCAAGCACGTGTCAAAGCTATCAATTCTGCTGCTTGAGCTGACAGGTTATGTTGCAGGGGTTGTGCTTCTATGATTTCGTCATCAGTCACTACTGCATAGCCCACTAGGTTTTTCCCTGTAGGACCTCGTCTACAGGACCCATCCACAAAAAATGTCACCTCTGCGTCAGCTAAAGGTACATCAGTAAGATCTTGTCTGGGTGTGGTTATTTGTTCCATTTCCTGTAGGCAGCTGTGCGGTGTGCCATCCACAGGAATCGGAAGTAATGTCGATGGATTTAATGTTGTACAACGTTCAATTGTCATATGGGGTTGACTCAATAGTATGGTCATGCAAGAAAGATGTCTGGCAGGGGATAAAAATGCTATTTTTTCTTGCAGTAAAATTATCGCAACTGCATGAGGTACTCTCAACGTGAGAGGATGAAACAACACCACTGAGGCTGAAGCTTGCACTGCCATAGCTGCTGCGACTACTGCTTGTACGCAGGGTGGTAATGATCGTGCCACCGGATCTAACTGTGATGAATAGTAAGCTATGGGGCGTTGCTTGCCGCCATGTTGTTGCGTCAGTACTGACGTCATATATCCCATACAATCTACAGTTTGGAAAAATCTCTTATGGTAATTCGGAAGCCCTAAAACTAATGATGAAGCTATCAGTTGTTTTAGTCTACAAAAGGCTGCTTCTGCTTCTGGAGTCCAGTGTAGTGTTTCTTGTGCTGCCATTGGTGTTTTAAATATTAAATCAGCCAATGGAGCCGTTTCTAAAGCATAGTTTGGTATCCAACTTCGACAAAAATTAGTGGCTCCCAAGAAGGACATCATTTCCTTTTTGGTAGTTGGTCTAGGTGCTTGTAAGATAGCTGTTTTTCGATCTTCATCTAATGTTCTGCCTTCTTTGGATATCACATATCCCAGGTATTTAACCTGTTCTTTCCAAAGTTGCAATTTATGTTTATTCACTTTATGCCCTTGTTCAGCTAAGAATTTCAACAAGGCTATTGTATCTTCCCTACACTGCTGCTGGGTAGGGGCTGCAAGCAGGATGTCATCTACATAAAGTAGTACTTGGCTGCCCCCTGGTGGAGAAAACCTTGCCAGGTTGCTAGCCATCTCTTGTGCGAATATTGTTGGACTTTCACTATATCCCTGTGGTAGTCGGGTGTGCATTATACCTTTTGCCCTGAAATGTAAATGCAAACCAATGCTGGCTGTCAGGGTGGATAGGTATTGAGAAACGCATTGCTAATATCTACCACGGTGAAGTATTTTGTTGCGGTTTCAAATCGTTTAACAAAGTATGTGGGTCTGGCACCGTGGGTGCTCTTGGTATTACCGCATCATTTACAGCTTGTAAATCTTGTACCATCCGCCATTCCCCGTTTGCTTTTTTCACAGGAAATAGGGGAGTATTACATGGTGAATCTAAGGATTCTACCAGTATCCCTTTCTTAAGTAATGCCATTATGATAGGTTTGATCCCCTGTTCCGCATCCTTGCTCAAAGGATATTGTCTCTTCCTTGGTCTAAAGGCTGATTTTGGTGTAATAACTACTGGCCCTGCTGTTCGAATAAGTCCTACATCTGATTTTCCTGTTGACCAAAGAACATTTGGTATTTCACTCAAAGCTTTTCTTCTTCTTCTATCAAGAACGCTAATCAGCTGTCTTCACTCTGTTGTAAGTGTACAGCTGGGCGTGCTTATGCTAACCAATTCAGTTTTTGTTTCTGTACTCCTAAGTCCGACAACTCTAAGTCAGTCAGTTTCTCCCATTTTGTCACTTTGTCACCCAAGTCTACCCACCTAACATTCCTGTTTTTGGTTAGGCTAACATGTGGTAGTTTATTGGATTTGTACAATTCCAAAAACTCCTGAGGTAACGAACAACTCACTACACTGTTGCCCTCAGTGTCCCAGTATAGGGTCCGTAGTATCAGTCTATTTGCAGGATTCCTGAACAACTTTTGTTCGTATTCTTTATCAGGTCCTGGTGTGCTACAATAATAGGTACAATGTAATAAATGTTGCTGGTCAACATCGAGGGGAAGCACCTTGCTGGTGGCTACATTCATTAGTTCCTTGGTCACTGTCCCTGGACCGTTGTAACCAGATCCTGGCTGTACCAGTAATAAGCCTCACCCTCCGACCGCATTTACAAAAGTATCAGTTTGTCTCTGTGCCTCCATACCGTTCATGGTAGGGACTACTGCTATGCCAAAAAGTTGCATAAGATCTCTTCCTAATAAGTTCATGGGGCATTTGGTAGAAAGTACTATTTTACTTCTTTGGGTCATGCCGAGACGGGTCAGTTATTGCTATATCATGGGAAAGTGGTTCCCTGTACAGCTGTCCGTTTGCTGCTTTCACTAATATGTAATCAGGTGACTCAGAATGTTCCGGTAACTTTGAAGGATGTATCAAAGTCCGTGATGCTCCTGAATCACACAAAATGTGACTTCTCTCCTTCCACCAGAAGTGTAACTTCGGTTTCGTGTCTGCTAAATAGAGCTCTAAGCTCAGTAATGCCAGATCTAAAACTTCACTTTCCCCAACTTCTACATCCGTTGCATGTCAGCAGTTTCTTCGAAGGTATTAACATCATTGCGCTGCTCATTAGTCTCTCCTGGTGACGGCTGAGGAGCATAACTGTCATATAGTCAATCGTCATCTTCCTTATCCTTTTTCCACAGGTGCCTTGCTCCTGCAATCCCTTGCCAAATGTCCCTTCTTACCGCAATTGAAGCACTCACCTTTTTTCTTTCTGCTCTCATAAATTTCTGAGTTTGTGTCAGAGCGTTTGTTACCCTGAGTATTTTGCTTACCCTTTTTGGCTGCTTGTACTACAAAACTTCCTCACCGCCTTCAGCTGTGAAGACCTCATGCTCTTTTCTTTTACTGTTGAAATGTTTTTCGGCATGTCTAGCATACTCTAACAAGGCTTGAAGCCTACTTGTTCGGTGGTCTATCATGTGCTTCGTGATGAAGCTATTGATAGGGGCAATACAACCTTTCAAAAATGCATTCTTCAATTGTTGTTCATATGAGCTATCATTCTTTTGATTTTCAGGAACAGGCATGCCACTATGGTTATTAAAAACATTCTAATAATCTACCATAGTATGCATCCACTGTTTCATTATCTCGTTATCTGCATTGATTAATGCAAGTCCAGTCTGCCCTAGGTTTCCATTTTTTCAGTAATGCGGTCTGTAAGACCCTTCAATCTAGTATCTAGTTCTGCGTCATTATGTGGGAGTGGCCTGTGTTGCGTCACGGGCATTCCAGGCGCCACAAATCATGTGCCAGTCCGGACCTAAAATTTGTCTAACTACTCTTTCTACTTCTTCCCCATTTAAGTGGTAACTTAATCTCATGCCCTGTAAATCCTGTAGAAATTTCTCAAAGTTAATTTTTGGATGGGAATTCCTTCTGTAGCTTTTCGGATGTCTTCCGGTGTCCATGGTCTATACACTAAGAGAGTTGAGGCCTGGCCCTCCTGTCCTGCCTGTGGGTTAGGTACTTCTATTAATGGACAGATTTCTACTCTCATCTAATAAACTTCCGCTTGGTTGAACATCTATAGCGTTTGGCGTGTTCGGGATCTAGTCCCGATAGGTTCTCTTACAAATGTTTGTCTTAATATCCCTGTTGTCTCTGGGTAGCGTGGGGGTCCAGCCCGCCTCCCGCTTCATATCTGGGGGGGAAGGGCCACGGAAAAAAAGGTTTGAGGGCCCAGACAAGTTTATCCGGGAATTGAATAATGGCTCTCAGTTTGCAGTCATCTGCAAACTTTGTTAGCCAGAGTCCCTTAATGTTGGCCTGTACTTCAAAGAAGTAGATGCCAAACAAGAGCGGTCCCAAGACTGAACCCTGAGGTACACCCTTGTCACTTGTCTGGAGCTGGATTTGGAGTCAGCTACTTTTACATTGTGGGATCTGTCAGTAAGCCAGTTGGCAACCCATCAAGTGATGTAGGGAATTAATGCCCAGCTTAGTAACTTTATCTGTGATTCCAGAGTTGGGGATGGTGTCAAAGGCCTTGGCAAGGTCCAGATAGGCTGTGTGGACTGCCTTACCCTCATCCACAGCTCTAGAGACTGATTTGAAGAAGTCAATCAGGTTCAGGAGACAAGATCGGCCCTTCACGAACCCAAACTGGGTGGGGTCCAGTATCTGAAGGTTGCCAAAATCTTTGTTTATAAGTTCCATGATAATACGTTCCATGGCCTTGCAGATCAGGCTTGTCAGACTGATGGGGCAATAGTTCCCGGGATCCAAGGTGGATCCCCCCTTGTGGAGTGGGATAACTGTAGCTGTGTGCCACTCAGTGGGTACAAAGCCTGAGGTGAGGGTATGATTAAACATGACACTTAGGTGAGGTGCCAGTTCATTTTGTAGTTCATGTAGTACACAGCCCAGGATGTCATCTGGTCCCATGGATGCTGTATTCTTAGCTTTGGAGACTGCATTTTTTACTTGTGTGACCATTATTACTGGAATTTGGCAATCTTCCGGTATTGAGATGGGCCGTTTAGGGGGTGAGAGGGGGGTGAGGCTGGCACTGAATCAATCTGCCAGGATATTGGCAATATCTGTGGGATCAGTATATTTAATGCCATTCATTTGTAGCTCAGAGCAAATCTGAGCATTACCATTTAGATTCTTGACATAGTTACAGAATGCCTTGTGGTTGTTTTTGGAATCTTCTGCAATTTTATTGTCGTAACTAGCTTTGGAGGATTTTATGAGGGATCTCAGCTTCTTACTGAGGCTAGTAAGGGACTTTTTTGCATTGTGGGATTTTCCTCTTTTCTGAGTCAGATAAACAGACAAATGCAGGTTTTGTAAAACAAATCACAATAAAGTTCCACATCTTCTTGCTGGGTGTGATACATTCATGGCATAGGGCCTGTACACTGAAAGGCACAATTATTTATTACACTGTTACACTGTAACTGACTGTTACGTTGGGGGTTATGCAAACACTACAGTACAGAAGTAGCTGAGAAGCAATGAAACATCACCCACAAAGCATTATAGAGAACAATGAAGTTTATATCACACAGGATCATCCATTACCAACAGTTCAAAAAATGATATGTAATCCATGAAAAACAACAAAAGTAGCACTGATCAATGAAACTGTATACCCAGTGATTACAGTGCATTGCATACAGAGAGACAAGAAGTCATAAAATACCAGGATTTGCAAGAAGAAAATACAGCAATGTCAAAGAAAGATAACTAGACAGTTCCAATAGCAATAGGAGCAACAGGTCTAACAAAAAAGAGTTTGCAGTCATATATGCTGCTACCAATACCTGTGACCCAGTATGAATTATAGAAGGAGGCAGTTCTGAGCATATTGCATTGTGCTAAGAAGAGCACTTTTGGGCAACATCAAAGACTGAAACAATACTAATTTCACAAACTGTAATTGTACCCTGACTTAAGAATGGGGTCCATTCCTGTTATGATATTAGAAACCCAAAACATTTGAAAAACTTAAAAAATTACAGAGACCTTTATTTTAAACATTTTTTCAAGAAAAAAATACCAGTAAATCTAACATTTGGAATTGTTGGTATTTTTAGGCCAGAGAACTCATTCACCACATCCTGTATTTCTTCTCATATTTACTGCGTATAATATTGTCAGCTTATTTTACTCAGTATTCTGTGCATAAAACCTGCTTTAATTCTGTGTATATATATATATATATATATATATATATATATATATATATATATGTAAAACACTAGAAAATTATATATAGAATGTATGAGTAAAGACCAGAAATTACACTTAAAAATCATGTGCTTAATTCCATATTTTCAAATTTCATCTCAAGAAAATAAATATTTCATTTTTTTTAAGAACTGTAAATCAGTGTACCTGCACATATGCATCTGACAACAAAGAAAAAATACAAAATAAGCAATTTAGAGATGAACTGAAGATGGATGGTGTATAGGGAAATGGTAAAGAAAACGGTTGTGACACTATGAAAAATAAAAAGGATTAAGAAATTCTGGAGAAATACCTGTAAAGATTCTGCTAAACACAAGGATGGTGCATGGATAAAAGATGTAAAAGCAAAATTAAAAAATGAATGCAGGGGATATGGAAGGGAATGAAGTAACTGCCAGTGAGCAAGAGGTAAGGAGAAATTCTCAGTTGAAGTACTCCCAGTCCAGATGCTGTACCCATCTTTTGTCTAAAGGTAGTAATACTTCTGTATAATGAATCAGCCTATTAACCTCAAGCAAAAACTATATATGCTATAGCTGGCTACACACACACACACACACGCACACACACACACACACACACACACACACACACACACACACACACACACACAGGGAAAATGCATTTGATCTAAGACTTATTTTATCTAAACTCAAAATATTTAAACAGTTAATCTGAAACTCATTTAGTCTAAAAGACATTTAATCCAATCACATCTGATAGAAAAGTTTAGTAGGTTGCAGAGAATTGATGTCAATATGGTTCAGAGTGTTAGGATAGCAGGAATTACAAAGAGAATGTCTAATATGTCATTTGTATCTTACTAATGCCCACCAACACATTTGCGCTTATACATCAATAGTGCTTCACTGTGTACTGTATTTTCTCCTTTCTCTGTGGCTGTGTGACCATAGAGTTAGTATATTTATAAATGTGTATGTGGGGATACAAGGCGTAGCTCACCATCTTGCAAAAAAAGTATTTGCTGTATATCAAATTTTACATGAAATGTAATTTGACTAAATATGCTTTAGATTAAATGATTAGATGTTCTGTGATGTGAAAAGTTTCTTAGATGTGTTTACATATTGATATTTGTACACACCTAAAATGACACTAGCCAGGTCATACATTTCACCTTATAGTGCAAGAATTTAGGGCAAAATCAAAAATAATGGGGAGACGAAGGCCCAAATTCAGGGACACTTTTCAAATATTGTCCTGATAAACTTAGAAGAATGATATTAGAACAGGTTTTGCATTGGCATGCATTTTATGAATTATATGAAGCCTGTGTCCACCCTGCTATAACCACTTCTTAAGTATAATATTGTAGAATAGTGTATAATGCAGCACATGTGGTCAATATTTGAAACACATGGCAAAGTCATACTGCAGGGCACCAACAGATGAATACAGATAGTAAAAGCATGCCTTCAACACCCCTAACACATGATCAATAATGTTTCTGGCTTAGACTGAGCATGATTGTACCTATGGTCTGATTGACTGTGCAGATTACTTATGGGTGTCACGAACCAGGGTTTCAGGGCATATTCAACATAACCAACAAGATGCCCCTGTAGAAAGTCATTTCTCACAAACCTTTGGTACAGGTCACATGTGTGCCATATGTAGGAGTAATGAAAACTGCCTGAGTAGCCTGAAGCTGCTCTTATGCAAAATCTCCTTCAAGAACATTTTGACATGCAATTGCCTTGAAAAAGCAGGATTCATGGGCAGACATGCGGAAATGACCAATAAATTAACTTTTACAGAGGAATAAGAAAGGCCATAGGATTAGTAACTCACACAAATGTTATAAAATCAGAGAACAATTAGCTAATATATGATTTTCTAGTAGCAGGCTTTCTTGGGTCCATTATTAGCTGCTGAACATCCTCAGAAAGCAGGTACCTAAAAGGAATTAAAACCCTGTCATCCAGGCAGTCAAATGAAAATGATTAATGTCAAAGTGTATCAAACACTCCTGTTCTTGCATGAGTAGATCTATATGGTGAGGAAGCTTGTGGTAATTGCTCCTCGCCATTTCCAAAAGAAGGGTGAACCACAGTTGCCTGTGCCAGAAGGGAGTCACCACAGTGATCTTGAAGGATTCATTCTGAATCTGCAGATGTACCCTGGATATTAGTCAAAATGGAGGAAAGGTATACAGGCATAGTCTTCTCCAAAGAAAAGAAAAGGAAAGAAAAGGCATCTGTTTTCCATGCCTTTTTCCATGGAGTCCTAGGTCAGAATTTTGCCAGTTGATTGCTCAGAAAGGAAGCAAAGAGGTTTACTTTAGGAATTCCCCACAGATGGATCAAATTTTGGAAGACCCCCGATCTAATTTCCATTCTTAAGGGTCTGCTCTGGTCCTGCTCAGCTTGTCTGCTTAACAATTTTTTTTCTGTCGAAATGTAGGATACCTGTACAGTGAGATTGTACTGTGAAGCTATATCCCGAGCTAACATGGGTAGTCTGTAAAGGGAGTATGGCCTAGTTCTCCCTTGCTTGTTAATGTACCACATGCTGTGGTATTGTCTGTAATGACTTGAAGAGGTCCCAGTGACACAAAGATGGTTCCGAGAATTAAGTGCCTTGATCAGGGCAAGCATCTCCTTGATATTTATGAGGTTGCATCTCTCCTTGGTGTCCCACACCCCCTACACTTTCAACTCTCCTGAAACTGCTCCCCAAGCAAAGTCCAAAGTATCTGTGGTAACTGACTGCTTTGGAGCAGGGATAGAGAAAGGGAGACATTGATTTAAGAATATCTGTCATCTCTAAAACATGAACACAAGGGTAAGCAGCACATAAAAACAAAATGGGTAAAGGACCAAACCAATACTGCAACCAACCATTTAATAGAACAAATGAAATAAAATAAAATAAAAATTGAGTGCTTTCATCTACATTCTAATATATGTAGATTTCATCAGAGTGATTGTGTCTACCATTGATGATGCTGTTATACAAAAGGACAACTAATCACATACAAGGCAGTGCACATTGCAAGGTGATATCAAAAACACTGGTTAGATGGGAATTGTAGTATATTGTATACATGATTAATATGTGGGTAAAATTCATTACAAATACCTGTTGCAAAGTTAAATTGTAAATATATAACTGTAAGTATTGTAATAATTACATCACCCTGCAATGGTCCTTTTTCCATTTTGTTTTTTATATCTGTCATCTCCACCAATTGACTTCTGACAAAATATAGTACTGGGATCTGAAAAGATAAAGGGTGTTGATGCTGGGACCAAAGAGATTTCAGGTACTACTGTATCTTTCTGATGTGTAGTCTTGCCATCAGTATTATGAGAATCATAGATGCCATGAGACCCAAAACCCTGAGGTATTCCCTCGCATTGACAGAAGCTTGAGTGGAAAACCTTAGAAATAGATCTAAATAAAGATCTATTTTTTCCCTGTGAAAGAAAAGTTCTTTGAACTGATGTGTCTAGTTGACATCCCAAGAACTGTCAGCCTGGGATGACATGCTCGACAAGCCACGATGCTTCACTAGGGACGGCTTGCACCTGTCACCCCTGGACTTTCGGATATTGGCAAAGGCTCTTGCTACCCCCATAGTGCCTTTTTTAGGCAAGGCTCAAAAGACAAACCCACCTCCATAGGTATCACAAGGGATAAGAAACTAAGAGTAATGCTACTCAACGCCAGAAGTCTAAACCTCAAGATGCATGCACTCGAAACTCTCCTTAGCATGGAGAACATCGATATCTGTGCAGTAACAGAAACCTGGTTCAAGGCTCCCGAGAGCACCCCAGCACTGCCAGGTTATACCTCATACCATGCTTTTCGGCCCCAAAACTTGGACCAAACCAGAAAAGGAGGGGGAGTATCAATATTCGTCAAAGATACCCACACCTCCAGGTTGGTGGCACAGCACGAAGCATCAGAGACTATCCATGTGCAACTAACAGTGGGTAAAACTGCCTTCCAGTTTATAGCCTGCTACAGACCACCCTCCCAAACCCAGGAACCCCACTTGGCCTTCCTGAGAACACTGGAAAATATGAAGGTTAATCCAAACACCATTATATTGGGCGACTTCAACTACCCAAACATAGACTGGGAGCATTACTCTAGCTCCAACACCCTAGCTCAAAGGTTCCTAGAATTTATAAACTCAAACGCTATGGAACAACTTGTTACCACTCCCACAAGAGGGGAAAGCATACTGGACTGATCATCACCAACATGAGGACTCTATGCTCCAGACCAGAAGTGTATCCCTCACTGGTAAGATCAGACCATAAAGTAATCTTATTGGATAGTCACATTCTGACCCCACCCCCTGCCCAGAAAAGCACAGTGAAAAACTTCTCTAAAGCAAATTTCACACTCCTCAAAACTGAGGTGGAATCCTTCAAAGCCCCCAGGCATGTGGAAACTACGGCGCAGACCGCAGAATCCTTTATAAACGCATTCTATGAACAATGATCATGCAATCCCAAATAAACCCAAGACCCAATCCTCCAAAGGCAGACGTCCTGTCTGGTGGACCCCAGCCATAAACAAACTATGCCATAGAAGGAGGAAGCTACTACATGATAGAGCAAAATTCCAAAAAGGGAAGGCATCTCTGATCAGTGTTAACAAAAAACTACGGGCACTCATAAAATCGTCTAAGGCCAGCTTCGAGAGAAAAATTGCACAGGACACTAAGGATAATCACAAGGCTTTCTTTAGTTATGTTAGGAACCTGGGTGGGAATTCCCAGATATGCTCAGAATTGGTCCAAAATGACAAAAAATACACTGAACCCACAGACATTGCCAACATCCTATCTGACAGGTTCAGTGCAAACTTCTCTCCCCCCTCCCCACCAAAAGGGAAAATATCTATCCCAGCAGAGTGCGGCCCCCCTGACATCTCAGATGCTCAGGTAAGAGCCGCCCTCTCCAAAGCAAAAAACACAGCATCAATGGGACCAGACGGTGTCCCGGGCTGCGTCCTACATGAACTTCAAGAAGAGCTAAACCAAAACATAAAACTAATGTTTAATCTCAGCCTTACCACAGGATATGTACCCAAAGAGTGGCGTACAGCAACAGTGGTCCCTCTCCACAAAGGTGGTGCCTCAACGGATCCTGGAAACTATCGCCCCCATAAGCCTGACTAGCTTGGTCTGCAAAGCTATGGAAAGGATCATCATGGACCTCATAAAAAAAGATATTGGGGACCTACAGACACTGGATCCTACCCAGTTCGGCTTTGTTAAGGGCAGATCCTGCCTCTTAAACCTGGTCGATTTCTTTGAAACAGTTACCAAGGCCATTGACAAGGGGAAGATGGTCCACACAGCCTAACTGGACCTCGCAAAAGCCTTTGAAACAATACGCCACTCGGGCATTATAGATAAGCTCACCAGTTTAAATATAAACCCCTATGTCACTAGATGGGCTGCAAACTGGCTCAAGGACAGAACCCACATGGTTAGAATTGCTGGAGCCATGTCAGACTCCAAACCAGTTACAAGTGGCATCCCACAAGGCTCAGTCCTGGGACCTCTCCTGTTCGGTATATATTTCTCGGAGGTACAGGCCAACACGGAAGGACTGTGGCTGACCAAGTTCGCAGATGACTGCAAACTGGGTGCTGTAATCGACTCTCCAGCTGACACAAGCATCCTCCAAAAGGGCCTCATAGAAACAGACAACTGGTGCCAGAGCCATGGCCTCAAGCTAAATGCCAAGAAGTGTATAGCCATCCCCTTTGGCAAAAACAAAGTGCCCACAAATTACCACATAGGTGGTAATCCATTAAGTACGGAAGAAGTAATTAGGGACCTGGGGACCCAAGTTGATAGCAATCTCTCATTTGACAACCACGTGGCCAAAGTGGTTAGAAAAACATTTTATATAGTCCACCTAATCATGAAGGGATTCACATCTAGATCAGGGGAGGTCATCGTGCCTCTTTACTCATCCCTCATCAGGCCCATAATTGAGTACATTGCCCCTTTTGGGATGTACTTTACCAGACACCTGCAGAAACTGGAAAGACTCCAAAAGTACCTCACCAAGAGGATCAAAGGGCTCAAACAGATGCCATATGCTGCCCGGTTAAAGAAACTCCAGCTCTACTCAGTGGCATACTGCCTGCTTAGAGGCGATCTGTGCCTGACTTATAAAGCCAACCCGGAATTAATGGACATGCTGCACCTCAGAAAATCCAAATCCCATCGAGCTACGCACTCGAGAGACTTGAACCTCAGCACTGAAATAAATAGGACATGCTGGAGGGACAGATTCATAACCCAGAGGCTCCCTTCACTCTGGAATAAAATCCCAGTCCAGGTTAGGCAGAGTCCCTCATTGACTCTCTTCAAGAGGAATCTTGATGAGTGGATGGGAGATAGTAGGTTTACCCCGGGTATCACTTCTGTGTCACTGTTAGACAGAGGCACAGTATACTAACCTCGAAAAAGGGCATAGCAAAATTAATTTAAAATAGGTGGCGAAAGCCAAACACACTCTGGCTAGGCTTATAAATGCCCTAGGGCAGATAGCCTAGTATGAACCTATGAACCTATGAACAATCCTGTGTGAGGGAGTCAAGAAAGACCTTTGAATGCTCTCTTGGAATCCCAGCTTGTGCAAGAGAGCTTTCACCCAAGACAGAGATTCCTGACATTTTGAAAAAAACTCTGCAAAGATAAGCATATTGTCTAAATACAGAAAAATGTGGAAACCCTGGAGCCTGCAATGAGCTAAAACTAGAGCTAGACACTTTGTGAGCATTCTTGGTGCAGGGGAAAGCCCAAAGGGTAAGGCAGAGAACTGATAATGTGATACAAACACACAAAACCTTAAGAAACACCTGAAGTCTGGAGGAATAGGAATGTGATGATAATCATACTTTAAGTCTAGTATTACCAGGAAACTTGAAAGAAGAAAAAGAGGTGGCAGGTTGTGAAGTGACATCATTTTGAATTTGGGCACTATCACAAACAGGTTTAGGAAAGAAAGATCCAGAACTGGTCTCCAATGATTTTCTTTTTGTGGGACTAAGAACACCCTTGAATAAAACCCATTCCCGAAGTGGGAAGGAGGAACTAGTTCTCACTCCTTGGGACAGCATACGAAGAAGAGCAGGTAGAAACAAAAAAGTCTGATCTGGAGGATGAGGAATGACCCTCTGGAATGAAGGAATTTTCTTCCACTGTCATCTGTAACGTTGGTGAATGATTTTTATAACCCATTTGTCTGAAACAATATATTCCCAAAGAGAAAAATGGGTATTCAGACTTTCTGAATGAGAAAAAGGGCCAGGGCAGCAGGGGGTCAAAAGGTCTCTTGAATAATCTCATTCAGACTTGTTGGAGTACCCTTGGTTTTGGGAGGTTTGGGACTTCTCTTCGGAACCTCCTTGCCACTTCTTCTTAAAATTCTGTTTACCGGAATTCTGTTGAGACTGTTTATTCTGATTGTTTTTTTTTTTTGTTTTGTTTTGTTTTGTTTTTTTTTAATTGGATGAGGAGAAAGAAAAGCCCTTGGGCAATTTGAAAAAGGAGGGCTGAAAAACCTTAGAGATTCACTGGATCAGCTTGCCCCTTTCATCAAACATTTTGATCATCTGTGCAGCAGAGGGGCCAAACACTAATTTTCTATCCGAGGGAGAATTCAAAATCTCATTTTTACATCATCTGGGAGGATCTGAGAATACAGCCAAGCAACTTCCTTCAGTGGTCATAGCCCTGGAAGAAGTATCAAACACACGCACTGCAAATAATGAGTAGTGGTCTGTGCAATAGAAGAAATTAAGTTGTTCAAAGCAGATTTTGCTTCACAAGAAGAAACTGTAGATAAAACATTCCTAATACTGTCACAATATGTCAGAATAAACTTTAACATATGAGCCTGACAATTTAAAATTCTGAAATTCAAAGTTGCAGAAGTATACACTTTTTATCCATACCTGTCAATAATTTCCCCATCCTTATTAGAAAGAGTAGGATTGGAATTAACTATGAGCTTCACAGCAGAGGAGTCAACTAAGGCTATAGCTGCTGGGGCAGGTTTGGGAATGGTGTATAAAGTTGTAAAAGACTGGGGAACTTTATACATCCTATTTTCCTTCTGAGTGACAACGGGCTGACCATTGGAAAAACTGCAGGCAGTAAGACACTCTTCCTCTAAAGTAGACAGGGCAGGAGGAATGCGTGCAGGTTAGCAAAATCATTCTGTAACAACCCATAGTATTTTCTGAGGGACTGAGAAACATCAGTGTTCTCCCACTGAAAACACTGGGACATCCTTGCAAAAGTCTCAAACAAAAAGAAAACCCCACAGACAGAATCAAAAGTGAGCTCTCCTCTGAGTTTGAATCAGAAATCTGAGGACAAAATCCTGAATCCATCCCCGCATCTTCCTGTTGAGATTCAGAATCTTGACTCTCTAAAGGAAAGGAGGCATCCCTCTTTCTTTTACTTGAAACTCCTCTACAAGAAGGATCAACAGCCTGAATCAAACCTCGAGCCAGTCCCAGTGAACTACTCCTATCCAAAGAAATTTGAGGAGGAGTAGCTACATGCTTGGTTTATGTTTCCTTTTGACAAGAAAAATGGGGCAGACTGTGTTACTAATGGAAGCCACTGCTTCCCCACAGATGGGCACAGCATTCTGACACAAGAGAAACCTTCCATGTTCCCTCTCTCAGGTCTGATAAGAGTGGCTCCGTCTTGCCCACTGAGGGACTCCAAGAAACGCATAGTATGTAGCTAACTGCCAGTCCATAGTGGCTGTAGGTGCTACACCAGAGGGATCTGGGGTACAACAAATGGCAACAGCACAGTCACCCACCTGCAGCTGAGGCAAATTGCTAGCCTGCTAAGGCTGTTTACTTAACTTTTTCTTTTTGTGGCTGGAAGAAGGACCAACCTTGAGACTAACAATCTGTTCTATGGTCAAGCTGAAAATGATGGCTTTATCATGTGGAAAACAGGCAACAAATACCTGTAAAATTACCAGTCTACAAAAGTTACTTTTTCTGACAGAAAAAAACAGTAAACACACTTTCAATCACTATAGCAGCCCCACAATGGAAAAACTAACACAATTTCTCCACAGAAAATATTTTTTTCTGTTACTTAACACTACTTTTAAACTGACAGAAATTAGTGTTCAATTTAAAACTATATTACAGTCTTGAGAAAATCAATTAAACACATCATTCACAGCTTTCGTGGAGAGAAAAGTAATAAAACATCAGTAAAAATAAGAAAATGCAAGTCTTTTCCTCCAACAAGACCTTATCTGCTAAGTTAAGTAAAGCACAAGCTGACCATCGATCCTTGCAAGCCTCAGAGGAGTGGACTCTGACAGCAGGGAAGCACTGCAGGTCTTCACACCCAAACTTGTCTTTTAGTTTGCTCAGCTCAAGCTGCTTGACAGTTTAAGAATATGGAAGGTGCCCTGAAGCTTTGGAAGCTGTCTGGCTATTATACCCTTGGCAGAGTATAACCAATATACTTAATGCTACGGTGACAGTGACAGTACAAAGAACATCAATAAGTAGTATGTAGCTAGTGTCTAGCATTGATGATCGACTGTAATCTTCTGTGAAAAAAATCAAAAATTTCTGTGGAATAGGGCAAAAAAACGGAGCAAAATCAGAAACATTCTCATGAGGTCTGCTTCCTGGAAAGAAATGACCTGATTTGTTGCAGTATTTTGCTGACCTCCACTTCCTTTTTTTAAATGGCTTATCTCTCACTATTTTAGTTCAAGAACTGTATTTGAGGATAATAACTCACTGAAGAAGAAGAATGTCCTTGATTTTGTCAAATGTTTCTGATTTTACTCCATTTTTTGTGTGCCCTGTCCCAAGAAAAGTTTTGATTTTTTTTCACAGTGGATTACAGTCAAACAATAATGACAGACACTAGAGTTACATATTTCTTATTACTTATCGAGGACAAGACTACTGATTGTTGGAGAGTTTGTGGCCCACTTCTCAGAAATAGTTTGAGATAAGTTCTGCTGTTTTTTCCATGCCAGAGAAGGTGCAGAGGGAGATTTATTCATAAATGCCTGCAAATGGATTATGTCTGGTGCTAGTAGTAAAAAAGTAGTAGTAAGTAGGACAATCAGTGTTGAATTCAGGACTCCTATTTTGCACTTGTAATAATTCACCAGGTTAAACAGTTAAGTTACGTAATCACTCAATTATCCCTGTTGACATGAGCTGACAATTTCCTTTGTTGACTTGCTCTGTTCCCACCTGATTGCACTAGGAACTCTGAGGCTGTACAGCAATTAACTCATGCTTATTGTTGTTCTTCCAGCTTTCCCCAGTTAGGGGTCGCCACAGCAGAACTCTGGTCCGCTAATGATTGGCAATAGATTTTTTACAGGTACCAAGGTGCCAGCTTGATGCCCAACCTTCAGCAAAGGCGCGCACATTCTACGCATGTCTTTCAAACACCACTCAACCACAGGGAGGACATGCAGACTCCACACAGAAGGTGCTCCAGCCAAGAATCGAACAGGAGAACCTCTTGTTATGAGGCAACAATGCCACTGCTGCACCACCGTGGCTCTGTAATCCTTTATTCTTATCCTTTACTGATAGAATTTGTGAGAGGTACAAATACTTACTCCATTTGAAAGCTAGCCTCTCATATATCACATCATCATCATCAGCCCCTTTTCCCATTTTTCTACATGGGGTCAGGATTTTGTGTTAACTGTTGCCAACTCTCTCGATTCAGTGCCACACTCCTGCCTTCTTCAACACTCATGCCTGACTGTCGCAGATCTTCTTTCACACAATCCATCCACCCCTTTGCTGGATGCCCTCGCTTCCTCTTACCTTCTTCCTGTCTGTCCCAAATCTTCCTCATCAGATTGTCTTCTGCTTTTCTACATGTGTCCAAACCACCGTCATCTGTTCTCTTTGGTCTTTTCTGCAAATGGAGCTACTTTGGCTTCTGCTTTATGTCCTCATTTCTTCATCTGTCCCACAGTGTGCATCCTATCACCTTTCTCAGGGACTTCATTTCCATCACATCTAGTTTCTTCACCTGTTCTGCCTTTACTGCCCAGGTTTCTTTACCATACAGTAGTACTGATCACACCACTGTCTTGTACACCTTACTTTTCAGCTTCTTTGGCATTGTTCTCTCATAGACTACACCTGATACTCTATGCCAGTTGGCTGCAGCCCCTTTGATTCTAGCTTTGACCTCTTCATTCAGACTTCCCTTCTCCTCAACTACTCCTCCCAGACACTTGAAGCTGTTTACCTGTTCCACTATCTTCCCTTCTATCTCTGTTCTCAGCCTTTTCTGATTTCCCCAATTTGTTGCCATTACTGCCATCTTATCTGTGCTTAGTTTTATCCCATGTGCCTTCAGATTTACATTACATTCTCCTATCCTTTGCTGAAGTTCTAGATCAGAGTCTGCCTGTACTGCCACATTGTCTGCATACATCAGCTTTGTTGATCCGTCCTCTCCAACCTGTTTGTTAATGTAGTCCATCATCAGTATGAACAGAAGTGGGCTCAGAGCTGAAACCTGATGTACACCCACACCCACTGGGAATCCCTCTGTGAGGCCGAACACTATTTGTACTTGAGTCATTGGGTCCTTGTACATAGCCTGCACTAATTCTACCAATGTTTCTAGGACTTCAAACCACCGCAGTACTGCCCAGATCAGCTTTCGTGGGACCTTGTCATATGCTTTCTCCAAGTCTAGGAATGCCCAGTTGGACTCTCTCCTCATCTCTAGCTTCTTCTCAAGTACCTGTCTCAATGCAAACATCAGGTCAGTTGTGCTGCATCCTGATCTGAATCCAAACTGCTCATCTCCCAGTGTTGAATTAGAGACTCCTACTATTTTGCACTTGTAATAATTCACCAGGTTAAACAGTTAAGTTACGTAATCACTCAATTATCCCTGTTGACATGAGCTTACAATTTCCTTTGTTGACTTGCTCTGTTCCCCACCTGATTGCACTAGGAACTCTGAGGCTGTACAGCAATTAACTCATGCTTATTGTTGTTCTTCCAGCTTTTCCCAGTTAGGGGTCGCCACAGCAGAACTCTGGTCCGCTAATGATTGGCAATAGATTTTTTACAGGTACCAAGGTGCCAGCTTGATGCCCAACCTTCAGCAAAGGCACGCACATTCTACGCATGTCTTTCAAACACCACTCAACCACAGGGAGGACATGCAGACTCCACACAGAAGGCACTCCAGCCAAGAATCGAACAGGAGAATCTCTTGTTATGAGGCAACAATGCTACTGCTGCACCACCGCGGCTCTGTAATCCTTTATTCTTATCCTTTACTGATAGAATTTGTGAGAGGTACAAATACTTACTCCATTTGAAAGCTAGCCTCTCATATATCACATCATCATCATCATCAGCCCCCCTTTTCCCATTTTTCTACATGGGATCAGGGTATCGTGTTAACTGTTGCCAACTCATAGGTTCATCATTTCATAGGTAGGTACTAGGCTATCGGCCCAAGGGCCTACATAAGCCTAGACAACAAGGTTCCCTGGCTTACGCCATACAAGAAAGTTATTTTCCTGTGCCAGTGTCGAGCAGAGACACAGAAGTGATCCCAGGGGTGTATTTCCTATTTCCCATCCACTCATCAAGATTTTTCTTGAAGAGTGCTAATGAAGAACTTTGCTTGACATAGATGGGTAGCCTGTTCCAGAGTATGGGAAGTCTCTGAGACAGGAATCTATCCCTCCAGCATGTCCTGTTTATTGTGGTGACAAAGTTTAGGTCCCTAGAGCGTGTAGCTCAGAGGGATTGGGATTTCTTTAGGTGTAGCATGTGCAGCAGCTCTGGGTTTGACACAGCTTTATATGTTAGGCAGAGATCACCTCTGAATAGGCGATATGCTACGGAGTAAAGCTGGAGTTTTTTGAGGCAGTCAGTGTAGGGCATTTGTTTGAGGCCAGTAATCCTCTTTGTGAGGTACTTCTGTGGCCTTTCCAGCTGCTGCAGATGTCTTGTGAGGTACATTCCAAAAGGGGCATTGTATTCCATAATGGGTCTAATGAGTGTCGGGTAGAGGGGAACAATGACCTCTTTTTTCCTGGATGAGAACCCTTTTATGATGAGGTGTGCCACATAGAAGGACCTCCTGACTACTGTGGTGATGTGACTGTCAAAGGAGAGACTACTGTCCACCTGGGTCCCAAGATCTCTTATCACGCATTCGGTGTTAAGTAGATTGCTGCCTATGTGGTAGTTCATGGGAACAGAGTTTTTACTAAAGGGGATGGCACTGCAATTTTTGGCATTGAGCTTGAGGCCATGGCTCTGACACCAGGCATCTGTCTCAGTGAGGTCCTTCTGTAGGATGTCCACATCATTTGGGGACTTGACTATGGCTCCTAGTTTGCAGTCATCTGCGAACTTCATTAGCCAGAGGCCTTCTGTGTTAGCCTGTACTTCAGAGAAGTAGATACCAAACAGGAGAGGTCCTAGGATGGAACCCTGTGGTACTCCACTTGTCACTGCTTTGAGGTCAGATTTGGAGTCTGCAACTTTTACAGTGTGGGTTCTGTTAGTGAGCCAGTTGGCAACCCATCTTGTGACGTAGGGATTTATACTCTCTCAATTCAGTGCCACACTCCTGCCTTCTTCAACACTCATGCCTGACTGTCACAGATCTTCTTTCACACAATCCATCCACCCCTTTGCTGGATGCCCTCGCTTCCTATTACCTTCTTCCTGTCTGTCCCAAATCTTCCTCATCAGATTTTCTTCTGCTTTTCTACACATGTCCAAACCACCATAATCTGTTCTCGTTGGTCTTTTCTGCAATTGGAGCTACTTTGGCTTCTGCTTTATGTCCTCATTTCTTCATCTGTCCCACAGTGTGCACCCTATCACCTCTCTCAGTGACTTCATTTCCATCACATCTAGCTTCTTCAACTGTTCTGCCTTTACTGCCCAAGTTTCTGTACCACACAGTAGTACTGATCACACCACTGTCTTGTACACCTTACTTTTAAGCTTCTTTGGCATTGTTCTGTCATAGACTACACCTGATACTCTATGCCAGGTGGCTGCAGCCCCTCTGATTCTAGCTTTGACCTCTTCATTCAGACTTTCCTTCCCCTCAACTACTCCTCCCAGACACTTGAAGCTGTTTACCTGTTCCACTATCTTCCCTTCTATCTCTATTCTCAGCATCTTTTGATTTCCCCAATTTGTTGCCATTACCGCCATCTTATCTGTGCTTAGCTTCATCCCATGTGCCTTCAGATTTACATTACATTCTCCTATCCTTTGCTGAAGTTCTAGATCAGAGTCTGCCTGTACTGCCACATCGTCTGCATACAGCAGCTTTGTTGATCCGTCCCCTAAACCTGTTTGCTAATGTAGTCCATCATCAGTATGAACAGCAGTGGGCTCAGAACTGAACCATGATGTACACCCACACCTACTGGGAACCCCACTGTGAGTCCGAACACTGTTTGTACTTGAGTCATTGGGTCCTTGTACATAGCCTGTACTAATTCTACCAATGTTTCTGGGACTTCAGACCACCACAGTACTGTCCAGATCAGCTTTCTTGGGACCTTGTTATATGCTTTCTCCAAGTCTAGGAATGCCCAGTTGGACTCTCTCCTCATCTCTAGCTTCTTCTCAAGTATCTGTCTCAATGCAAACATCAGGTCAGTTGTGCTGTATCCTGATCTGAATCCAAACTGCTCATCTCCCATCTTACATTCTACTACTCTGCGTATCTGTTTATCAATCACCCTCTTCAGAACTTTCATGCAATGTTTGATGCCTCTGTATCTCATGTACCCTCAGGAGCCATTTCTCCCCTCTCTCAACCAGCATCTTTATCATATCTGCTGTGACCTCATCTGAGCCTGCTGCTTTCCCTGACTTCATCTTCCTTAGTGCTGTTCTTACTTCTTCTAGGGTGGACTCTTCTTCTTCTCTCATCGTAGGCTGATTCTGAGGCAGTGCAGCTTCTGTGGTGTTTTCTTCATTCAGTAGCTGCTGGAAATACTCCTTCCATCTGCCTTTGATGTCCTCTGGACTGGTGAGCAGGTTGTTGCTGGCATCCCTTATGAAGGGTGTCTGACTATCTTCTTTATCTTTCTGTGTTTGCCTTGCAACCTGATACAGTTTATGTGTGCCCCTTAATGAGGCACTTTCCAGAAGTTGGTAAAGTGCATCCGATGCCCTATTCTTCAATATTGCAATTTCTTTCTTAGCCAACTAGTAGTCCTTCCTAGCCTGGTCAGTTTTTTCTGTCTCCCACTTCTTCCTGCACTCCTTTTTTCTTTTGATATCTTACTGGATTTCTGTATTCCACCACCAGCTTTCCTTATGTACCTTATTTCCATACATACCTGGCTCGGCCACATATCTTTTCTGTAGTCCTAACACATGCTGTTTTTAGGCACTGCCATTCTTCTTCAACTCCATCTATTTCCTCATCCTCTTGGGGTGCTAGAGCCCTGAGTAATTCCTTGAACTGTTGTAATTTCTCTCCAGTCAACTTCCAGGTCTTCAGCCTGGTCTCTGTTGACCTTTGACCATTGCTTGCAGCTGATTGTGGCAACTAGTGGTTTATGCTGTGGGCCGACTATTTCACTGGGGATGACTTTGCAATCATGGATTCTGCCCCAGTGCCTTTTCCTACTAGGAAGAAGTCTACCTGAGATGCATGTGGACTACTGTTGTATGTGATCTTGTGACTGTCTCTCTTTCTGAACCATGTGTTGGCCACTATCAAGCCATTTGCCAGACAGAAGTCTAGAATGGCTTCTCCTTCTTTATTCCTGTTGCCCCACCCATGTGGACCCAGGCAGTCCTCATATCCTGTTCTGTCTGTCCCAATATGTGCATTCAAGTCACCCATTATCAGCACCAGTTCATATTGTCCTGCTTTATCTAGTAGGTCCTGCAAGTACTGTCTGAATGCACTCTTTTCCTCACTATCACAACCCTGCTGGTGGGCATAGGCTGATATCATGTATACTGCCCTGTCATTGCACTGGAGTCTGACTGCCACGAGTCTGTCATTAATTCTGATGATATCCCTTACTGCCTTCTAAAGCCTCTCTCTCACCACAATTCCTACACCATTTCTAGCCTGCCCTCCACCTGAGTAGTAGACTCTGGATCCCAAGCCAAGTGGCTTTGCTGCACTGCCCTTCCATCTTGTCTCTTGGATACATAGGATGTCCAGCCTCCTCTGTATCATCATGTCATCCACTTACAAGCTGCATCCTGTCAGTGAACCTACATTAAGCATAGCAATTCTCAGTTCATGTTTGGCAAGTTGGTTGGTTTTACGTCCAGCTTTCGCTCAACAGAGCTATCCCAAGTAACCCAGGCTGGGCAACTAGACACCGGCCAGCCAGTAGCTTATTGACCCGGGGCTGCTGGGCTTTATGGCAGGCACACACTGGCCAATAGGAGCACATATACCCCTCCCACCGTTAGCACGGGTCCCTGGAAAGGGTCAGAGTAGGCCGGGTCCTCAACCCACTTATCACTGGTAGCCACCCATGCCCATTTTTGGCGACATTAGTCAACATGACTGAATCACCTAGAGCCATATTTTACACCATTGAGTGGCTACTCCTGACATGGCATGCAGTCTGTGATCTGTGTTCTTGTTCTTGTATCTTGAGGATATTGCACACCACAGCAGATGCCCAAAGTGGTTGGTCTTTACAACTCTTCCCCCTATAGGGCACCATGCAGAGTCTGTGCTGCTGCTCACAACTCCATTCATTGGTGAGTTTGAGATGGAAACACTCAGCATGTACATATATCAGTAATTAGCTTACCACCACATCACTACCACACAACACTAGACTCTCTTATCCTGAAGTTGTAAAGACATTGCTGCTTAATCTTCCTAGAAATTGCCTAGATAAATCTCATCTGCATAGGACCATGCATGAAAGCAGCCTCACCTGCACCTTCTCAAACCTCTAAGAGGAGTCACACCGGCTCCAATTCCATACCCATAAGTTTTTCTGAGGCTGTGGTCACACTATGCAATGTACTAGTAATAGTTGACTCCATAGTCAGACATATTGATTCTCCACTCAACATATGAACAAAGACAACATTATGGTCAAGTTGCAATCTAGAGCCAGGATTCATGATGTGGCCAGAGCCCTTAGCTACATTCACCCAAATATGAAAATGACCTCATAGCTGCTCATATCAGAGTGAATGACTTTAGACAGTTCACCTTTGGGAAATACAAATACATGTGGTTGAGCTCTCCATGCATTCATCCAAGACAGAAAAGTCACATTTCTTGAATAATAGCATGCCATCTCCATGACTGGTGCTTCAATTGCAAAACAAAATGGACTAGCTAAATGATGTCATTCCAGGGAGGTTCAATACGTATCAGCATAGGAAACAAAGATCAAAAGGCCAGCCTGTGTCATCAGTGATAGCCTGTATTTCTCTCCTCAGGGCTTCTGCATATTCTGCCTCACAGTGTCATGTTTTTATAAATAACTTTATTCATCACATTGTTAATTTGTGACATAAGCATGAATACATTAACAACACTTAAAATGATCAGAATAATGCTTTCCGTCTGTGTATACATGCATTATGTATACAGATTCTATCATACGTGTAATCTTTTAATCTTGTGCATTACAACATACTTATACACTTTTCGTTTCCAACCTATTTATTTTAGTTATCTATTTGAGCATTATGTTTTATATATTTTCCCATATGCACCATTTATTCTTTTGCAAATTTTAATGATCGCAACTCTTGATCTTTTATATCTTTGACAATATTAATTACTTCATTTAAATCTTGTTTAATCTTAAATTTCAATTTTCATGTAATTGTTTTATTGACTGCTAATAATAAATTTAAAAAGGAGTTACTATATATTGACACGTCCAAACAAGGGCACCAATTCGATAGCATCATCTGCTTATGTAAGATAAAATATTCCCCAACAACTGTGTCAGGACATGCTGTAGGAGGTCTTAAACACAGATAACTCCACATATTCCCAGAAGATATGTTCCCAGTTTTCTCTTCCACTGCCCATACGTTTCTAATATCTGAACTCACTAAACACCAAAATAAACATCAAAACACCAAAATAAATCTATGTAGGATACCGTCCATGACTTCAAACCTAGTTAACTGACTGGCACTTTTTATAGGTTTCTGTTGTACTCTAGTTTAGTCTTGTTAATGTAAATCCCAGTCTACCAGTCTTGTTGTCTTATTCTGTTTTCTTTTTTTTTTTTCTTATATGTTATGTTTTTAGAAAACATAAAGCCGAGTAAGTGGAAATAATCAACAAATTGTATAATCTTTTAAACTTCTGTTTTCATGAGTACATGTCAATAAGACACAGATGTAAAGACAAATTCAGCAAAAATGAAAACTCTTGATAAAATCATAAAGTTGATAGAACATAAAACAGAAGAAATAGGTACTTCTTGGTGTTCAGTTATAAAGAAGGACTCATTTAAATAAAGTACAGAAACTACTTGCATATCATATAAAATCTTCCTGCCATAACTATGCACCCACCTTAACTTCAAAAGCTGATGGGGTAAAGGTGTATTTTAACTGCATCAGAAAAATGAAAGGGAAAATAGTTAAAGTAGAACGTTATCATTAAACAATGAGCCGATCCCCTAATTGCAGCACACAGAGAACACACATGTGGGATTTTTTCTGCAACATTCACAATAAGCAAACACATATATCGGAGTGCTACAGACACAAGGGAAATCTCTTACATAACTACAGATATAATAAGTGTGATCAAAAATGAAATTAAAATTCATATTCAGTAAAATTAATCAAAATGTTGTAGGTTCCTCTGATTAGTGGCCACACATTAAAAAGATAATAATCAGATTCCAGGACATGAAGAAATCAGTGCAGATGTAGTAAAAATATTAATAACTATGCTGGTGTGGAAAATCATCAGTGTGAATAAACATATGTGCTCTCTGCTTGCAATATTTTTCTGCTAAAATCAGATTTATTGTTCTACACATGCAGTTCAAAGGCTAAGCATAGCAAACACGTTGCCCAGAACCCCAGATTTAAGCCTTTGGGCAGACAGACAAAAATATTACAGTTAATAAAAAAGAAAATATACCAACCAAACATGACCATAACAATAAAATATTTATTAAAAATGTAAGCGCTTTTGTGCTAATATTATTGCACTTCTTCAGACATAAAAAACAAAATGCATCATGGTATTATATACATGCCATAAAATCAATCAATTGATCAATATTAGACCCATCAGCTTAACAAGTGCTCTGTATAAAATTAGAGAAGTAACCACAATGGAAAAAGGACTCAGTAATATTAGCACGAAAGCACTTGCATTTTTAATAAATATTTTATTTTTATGGTCATATTTTGTTGGTATATTTTCTTTTTTTATTCGCTGATTGTTTTGTTTTTTTACTGACCTTAATCAATCAGGATTGATCTTTTTGTCTGCTCAAAAAACTACAGTTATTGATGTAACATGGAACATAAATAATACATAAAACAGCAATACTTGCACTTTGGCCTCTTTGATGGTTTCAGTGTGATGTTGGTGATTTCAATCATAGTGTGTCTGATGAAACAACATTAACAGCTTCTTAAGCAAAATCAAGTAAAATGTAGACCTCTATCAGTCATGTTAAAATGTCAACATTTAGACATATCCTTGATCTATGGTGATAGAATGTAATGGCACCAGTCAATTTTAGACCCTTCAGTTTGACAAGTGTTCTGCATAAAATTAGAGAAGTAACCACAATGGAAAAAGGACTCAGAAAACACAGGGAATGTATTTCTGCTAGATATAAAACAACCAAGAACAACTTTAACTTGAAGTGTGCACCAGTTAAGTGATTACTATTAGAAGCAAGAGAGTTATATTGGCAGATTTTGACAAACGCATACAATTTCCCAAAATTGAATGAAACGTACAATTTCTAGTATTTTAAAACTTAAAACTTTGCACAGATGACTGGAGTATTAACCACATATGAGTTGTGACCAAGTGTTGGGAGTGATAAGGTCATCACTTAACTGGCACATACTTCAAGTTAAAGTTGTTCTTGGTTGTTTTATTGTAAACAACATGATTCCTTATTGTAACATAGACTACTTGTTTTCCACTTATAATGAGAATGTCATTTTATTTTCCTTGTATTGTTTTCATTTTTTCTACTTCTTTTGTGTCCTTGATAGTAATTGTTGCTCAAAGGGAACGTACTAGTCATTGTATGGTACAATAAGTGGGGTGGGTAGGATGTATTCTTCATTGCTGAAAGAAGCAACGGCACTAAAGTGTAAAATAGGACTGATGTCTTTAAGTGTAAAACATGCATAGATCCTTAACTGGATTTCACTGGGTGGGTTGGGATCACATGACAATGTATTCATCTATTTAAAATGTTTTAAGACAGGTTTTACTTGCATCTGAAGAAGTCTTTGTATTTAACAAGACGAAAAGCGCTTCATGTTTATTGTGTATTTTTTAGTAAAAGCTTACAGAATGAATTTACTTTGTCCTCTGCCTTTTGTTTGCCATTATTTGGTTTTTGGACTTTTGAACATTTGAATCAGTGTGGGATTCAATGAAGCTCCTAATTTGCAATCATCTGCAAATTTAATCAGCCAGAGACCACTGACATTGGCCTTGACTTCAGAGAAGTAAATACCAAAAAGGAGCAGTCCAGGTACCAATCCCTAAGGGACTCCACTTGTGACTGGCCTCTTTGTAGAGGTGGACTCCCCAATTCTAACTTCCTGGGTCATTTCTGTGACCCATTTGGCTATCTACCAGGAGACACATGGGTTTGTACCTAACCTCTTGAGTTTGTCAACAATAGCCAAGTGGGATATTGTGTCAAATGCCTTGGCCAGGTCAAGGTAGGCAGTGTAAACCATTTGCTCTCATCCATTGTTTTCATGACCTCCTCAAAGAAGTCCACAAGGTTAAGTAGGCATGACCTGCCCTTGATGAAACCAAACTGGGTTGGGTCCAGTGCCAGGAGGTTTACTATATTATTATTGATCATTTCCATGATAATTCTTTCCATGGCTTTGCATATAAGACTAGTGAGACTCATGGGTCTGTAGTTTCCAGGGCCTGTAGATGGCCCACCATTGCACAGACGGATGACTGTTGCTGTTTTCCATTCATGAGGCACGAAGCCTGTTTGGAGGCTACTGTTAAATAGCAATTTCAGAGGCCTGATCTGTCATGTTTCATGCTATTTAGACGGCATCCTGGGATATTGTCTGAGCCCATTGATGCAGTGCTCTTGGTCTTAGAGAGTGCATTAAGGACCTGTTCCCTAGTGATAGCAGGGGGAGATACATGCAATAGTATTTCCTGAAGGAATGTTGAGGGGGGTAGGGGTAAAGTTGGAGCTGAATTTGTTGGCCAGTAGGTTTATTTTATCTTCTGCCTCAGTATAGGTGGCTCCATTTACAATAAGCTCTGCACACAATTGTGTATTGCCTTTGAGGTTGCAGACATAGCTAAAGAATGCCTTGCGGTTTTCCTTGGCTTAGGAGGCCAAATTTACCTCAAATTTGGCTTTGGCAGACTTTATTTGTCCTCCGAGTTGTTTATTCAGTTTGTTGAGAGTCCATTTATCCTGCTGGGTGCTGCATCTCCTAATTTTTGCCATGATTTGCTTCCTTCTGTTATACAGCCTATTGATTTTGTGATTCCACCAGGGTGGTTTATTTTTTGAGTTAGTTCTGTACTATATCATATTGGTACAGCTGCCTCTATGCAGCTATTAACATGCTTGTATAGGGTTTCTATGAACAGTTTTGCATAGGCAGCAGTGTTCTTGGGGTTTATGGGGGCTTGAAAGTTTGCCAGGTTATCACTTAATAGAAGGAATTTAGCCTTAGAGAGGTTCCTGAATATTCTAGGGTTATTTGGAGGTCCAGGTTTCTTTTTTACTTCAAAGGAGACCATTTGCGGTCTGACTTTACCAAGGAAGACATTACACTAGGGGGTGTGCAGCACTCTCCCATATTAGTGAGGACCAGATCGAATATGGTTGCACCCCTGACTGGTGTACTGACTATCAGGTCTAGGGAGTTGTGTTTACAAAATCCAGAAATTACTGTGCCTGTATGTATGGTGTATTACAGGATTCCCATTTGATAGTGAGGTAATTAAAGTTGCCTATAAATATGATATTGGGTTGGATGGAGAATGTTTCCAATAAGTGTAAATACATGGTATGTGTTTCCTGGGTCATGGGGGGGGGGGGCTATAGTTTTCAAGTAAGTGGTATTGGATTTTGCCTATGGTGATTTGAACATGGAGTAGGTCAAGTGCATTGTCCTGTTTGACCAGCCTTGAGGTATATTTATTTTTGATGTAAATCAAGACACCTCCACCTTTACATCTCTGTAGTAGTTGGTCTAAATCTGTGGAAGACACTATAACCTTGCACTGCCGGTGTGCTCTCCATGGCTTTAAACCATGTTTCAGTGACCGCACAGATGCCAGCATTTTCTATGGGTGAAGAGAGCTTCTAAGGAGTGGAGTTTATTTTTTTTTTGTTTAGACTTCTAGCATTGAGGGTAATACATTTAGATTTTCTTGGTTTTGATTTGCTATGTCAGAACTACTTTCAGTTTGGCACTATGGGAGAAGACAATTTTTAGCTAATATTCAAATGCCTACAGGGAAGAGATGCAGACCATCCCTGGCAAACCAGTGCAGTCTGTTGACCATCTCCATCCATGCTGATAAATACTGCACCCCTTAGAATGACACCAGAAACTAAGATAATTATTAAATTCAGTCATCTTTTGTTCTTATTGTGGCATCATCTTGGAGAAGGTAAAATGATGCTCAATGATAGGTTCATAGCAGCCTGGGACACACATTCCACGAGTTTTATGATGTCTCTGTTCATATAGTCTAGGGAGGTATGTCTCAGGTCATTTACACCCACATGGGCTATGACTGAGTCATACTAGTACTTGCAGTCCAATGACCTGAGTGTATGTGTAACGTGACAGATCCTAGTTCTTGATAAGCAACAGACTGTGATTTTCTCCTTGCTCAGCCTGGTGAGAGGGACATCAGTGTGTCTCATGATGGAGTCTCCAATGACCATAATGTTGGATTCTGTGGTAGCTTGCCTTGTGGGCTTAGAAGTAGAAGCTCTGTGAGATGTAACTCTATGTGTTTATGTTGGTGCTGTTTTGAAAGAGTGCATTAGGGGCTGCTGAGGGTACTTGTTATGTGTACTTTGTCTAGGAGGTCTTTGGGGTGTAGAAAGGTTACAGTTAAATGCCTCAGCATATGTGGGTCTATATGTCTGCTTTGAATTGTGTGCAATTGGTGCAGCGTTTGTACTACTAACAACCTTAGGAGTACAGTTATGTGAGAGCTTTGGCTCCAGTGACATTGTGTAAATACATCTCTCATATGCCATATCAGTTTGTTTGAGAATTAACTGGTTGTCAGTAAACATAAGACAATTTCTACATTGTCTTAGGATGCCCATATCCACCAAGCTGGTAAAAATGATAGTGGGAAAGTTCAAATCAATGGCAACAAACACTTTTTATTGATTAGACAGTTGGAGTGAGAATATAAAGCAATGTCAGAAGTATCTGGTTTTCAACTCTGGGGACAGTGCTTGTCACTGCAAACTAGTTACCCTGTGTGCAATTATGTTTTGGTGAAATTTCAATTGTGCTTTAACAGAAAAAAAATGTCACTTAAGGTGTCTGCGGCTATAAGCAGCACTGCCAAACACGTGAGGGGAAACTAATAAGTACAGCCTGAAAATTTAAGGATGAAGTATTTATGCAGATATTCTGAAGTTATAAACAAATCAAGTAGTACTTACTGAAAATAAAGAATTAGCTTGTCAAGAATGATGAAAAGAGGGTAGTCCCATGAACGGCTACTGTCTGGCTATTACTAGTGCTGGTGCCACCACAGCTTCACTCTGCTGGGATACAATGCTGCCTTACTTCTTCTCTCACCAGAAGCAAAACATTAGCACTCATCCCAAGATGAGAAACAGGCCACAACCTATATGGTGATCCACAGTCTTATCCCAGATGATGTAAGGGTCTGTAGGTTTGTTGTAGCCTTTTCTTGGTAGATGCCTTGATTATCAACCAAACCAATCAGGAACATTAAGCACAGACACTCACTGCCCAATCAAAAACAGTCAGGAATCAATGCACTCTGCTCCCTCTCTCTCCAGGAGCAGAATATAAGCACAAATTCCAAGCTGGCACCTATAAAGCAGTCAATAGGCTTTCCAGTGATCAGCAGTCTCCAGAAAATAATGTCCCTGTGCTCATTTTTCTCACCAGGAGAAAACAGAAGCACTAATCCCAAGATGACTCAGAGGCAGAATGTGGGCTCTCCAATAACTGGTGGTTAGATAGATGTTGCTGATTTTAAAGGTAAGGTGGAAAAAACTTGTTAATATCCTAAGCACTGTAGTGTGCACTAAGCAGTTAGATATGAAAGGAGGGGGTAACTTAAGCTTAAGATGTCTAACTGGAGAGCCACAAATTTTAAAAGAGCAAGGTAGATTGAAAGGGGGTGGGCACTTTGTATTCTGGTTCTATGCAATACAGAAGGATAGCCAATAAATTTAAATAGTTGAAGGGGAGTGATTTCACAAAATGATAACTGTGCTTACTCACAACAGCCAATGAAAGGGTAGAGGGAAGGAGATATGCAAAAAAGAATCTGTGTGACTCACAACAGACACATCTGTGGTCTCTTTCCTGGTTTTAATATGCAACTAAAATCATAATACAAGTAAAACATAGTGTAAAGAAAACAAATCAAAATATACAGAATAGATGAAGGCAATAAGTAAATCAAGAAAGTAAAGGCAAACTAACCTTTCCCTCACAGTAAGTTATGTCAGTGTCTGGGTAAGCTTTTCCAGTAGTTTGAACAGTAAAACAAAATAGATGCATTCATATATCAACATTTAAATTACATCCCCATGTATTTTGTATCAATGAATGCAGATCCAAGTTTTCATACATGAACTAAGAACAATAACTCAAAAATGAGCTTGGAAATGTGGCCAGAAAACCAAAGCTGCAAATGTAAAGTCCAAAGTAAGTTCCCACACGAAAACGTAAGACAAACACTTTATTGAGATATCAGTAGTTTTTCATTTGATGTACTCCTTTAAATAAAGATTGTCTCGTTGTAGTTTTTGTACCTTTCCACGTTTGTGTTCAGGTTCAAGAAGCTTTTTTTGGAATGTTTTGGGATGTTGGTGCTTGTGTTGTCTGAGTCCACTGTCCGGCAACATTTAGTCCTTGTTGATCCAGTCTTGAATATTAAAATTATTATACCAATTGGAATCCTAAACAGGAGTATTATGCCCTTCATGTTGAGAAACACCGGAAGGGGCCATGGTATTTTCACTGATTGTTGTTTGGTGAAAAACTACTGATGTCTCAATAAAGCGTTCGTTTTACTTTTTTTGTGTGGGAACTTACTTCAGACTTTACATTTACAGCTTTGGTTTGCTGGTCACATTTCCAAGCTTGTTTTTGAGTTATCTGTCTTTGTTGGGCTTGGCAGCGATAGTTTTGGTTTTATGAACTAAGAACAAGCTTACCAGAATTAAGTTTAGAGCAGGAGAGGCAGGGCCATATAACACTTCACATAAAATAAGATTAACTATGTGAAATAACTTAAGAGAAATACCCTCTTCTAAACTCCCTCTTAACCTTTTGCAGTATATGGTACATTTCATGCCGTTATTCAGGAAATGAAACAAGGGGAACCATTTATTTAAAAGTGTTCTTATATCTTGAGATTACTAATTTCCCTTCACCCTTTATCTACAGCTAACCCAATTAGCAGAGACCTCAGCTCCATTATCTTAGTAGTATCCAATATTTCCCAATTTTTTCCAAGAATATCATCAACAGAAATAAGTGATAATCATGAGCAAGAAATCCCTGGTAGTATCCCAACCTCAGGTAATGAATTTCAGGAGTCCGCAAGTTTTTTTCAAGTTCCATTTAAAATTGTCTGGTACTGGGTATGCCAAGAAAAATATGTGGTAGCAGGCATGCACCAAATATAATAAAACCATGGCCATAACATTTTATTTGCAAAGAGTATACAGAGCCACTACCTGAGAACATACAAGATTGAATAACCTATTACTTCAATAGTAGTACCCAGGAAATCAGTTCCCCTTGGAAATATGGTACTTTCAAATAACATCTCCTTCCACTTATCTTTGTATATCGTAGTTTTGGCAACTGACAAATAAGGCAAGTTGTGTAGTCTTCAGATATTATGGAATAACCCTATCATTCAATTAAATAAGACCACCTTATTCCAAGTGACTGTGCCCTTCACACAAAGTCTCTGATATCAATTCCTTCATTCATTAATGTCAAATAACTAATTTATGGACAACACCTGAAAGCTTAGCCTAAGTATAATATTTGCTGCAAGCTATATAGCTGCAAGCTTGGACTTGATTGACTTCTAAGGTCATGGATTTCCATCTGTGAAGATTTTTTTTTATCTTAGTAGTGCACCATAAAAAGTTTAATTGATTCCGCTATTAAAGAAAAAATCCAGACTGACAAGTATTTGATTTTTAATGTGCTATAAAACATACTGGCACTCTCTTGTCATCTGAAAGTTGGAATAACATATATATATATATATATATATATATATATATATATATATATGTATATATATATATATATATATATTATATGTATATATATATATATATATATATATATATATATATATATATATATATATGGGTCTACTGCATTTGACTGAAAATACACTTCACTGAAAATGAAATTACTAGGACCACTTCACTGAAAGCCCGCTTCACTGAAAACTCATTTGACTGAAACTCATTTAGTTGAAAGTTATATATGGTCTTTTCCCCACTGTAGTGCAATCCTGGAGTTAGTATATATATTAAAGTGGGGGTGAAGCCCCCCACATATGTTGGTTATATATTCTCTTCTGGAAGCAGTTATTCATTGCACTTGCAAGTATCAATGCGTATAGTTTAAAATTTTTATAATATGTGGGGAGTGTAATATATATATGTATATATATATATATATATATATATATATATATATATATATATATATATATATATATATACTAACTCCAGGATCACACTACAGTGCGGAAAAGGCCATATATAACTTTCAACAAAATGAGTTTCAGTCAAATGACTTTTCAGTGAAGTGGGCTTTCAGTGAAGTGATCCCACTGATTTCATTTTCAGTGAAGTGTACTTTCAGTCAAATGTAGTAGACCCATTATATATATATATATATATATATATATATATATATATATATATATATACACACACACACACACACACACACACACACACACACACACACACACACACACGTTTAGAAATATTAACTTTATATCCTAGTACTATTCCAAAATCCTCCAAAATTCTAAAAGCAACATTGACTGTCCATTTTCAGAGGGATCAAGGATATTAGCACAATGTCAGCAAAGAGAGATGTTTATATTTGCATCTGACCCCAAATGTAGCCCTGTGTCTTAGATTATCTAATCTCAATGACCAGCAGGGCACTATATAATGGGAACAACAAAAGCAAATGAAAGCAACCCCGCGTAGACTCTCTCATGAGATTAAGCTTGTTTAATAATTAAGCCATCAACTTCCCCTGTGCTATTGAACACTGGTAACTGTGCCCTAAAACTCAATTAAGCTGGTGAGGAAACCTATTTTACCAGGAAACAGTAGACTCTGTGAGATATTTTTTCATTGTCTAAACTGAGTAAGGACATATTATCTTTGGTATGGTGCACATTTTCAGTTAATATTATGGTTCTTAAGGTATTATCAAATATTCACCTTCCTCTCAGACCTACACAATTCAAAGTGAATAAGGTCTAGCAGAATTCTTGCTATTCTAGGTGCTATAACTGGCATAAAGAAGTATAAGTATTGATATGGGTCTATACGAGGATGGCAAAAGTACAGCCTTCACCTTCTTTAAAAAAATCATGATTACCAGTTCATGTCAGAACTCAGGAGATGGTTGACCTTCTAATACCTTCTTCATTATCTGAACTCATATTATATAGAGAAGATACCCCTACTCTCCAGATCTTTATTGGTATTCCATGCAAACCTTGGGATTTTCCTGAGGCCTGTGCGTTTAATATTTCCATCAACTCATCCAGTGTTATTGGGAAAATCATCTGTTTGGCTTGCTCCACATACAGCCTTGGTAAATCTAACTTATTAAAAATCTCAGCCTCCACATAATCTATGTTCGCATGAATACATTCAGATGTGTATATATAACAGAATAAAATTCCTAAAACTCATAGAATGTCTTTGAGAAGGCTTACACTTATATACAGGGTTTTCTTTTTATTTATTTTTATTTATGTTTGTTAACCAAGAAGATGGGCTGGTCCACTGACCCTTGTGTGCCTTGACCCAAGCTCAGCAAAAACAAATGTATAGAATTACAATGAGCAAATTAATAAAGACAATGTGTAATATATTGTATGTTGTATAATATAATAAGGTTATAAAATACTCAAAGTGTGTGCAGTACAATGTAATTAAAAAACACTGTAAGCAAAAACAGTGTAATCAGGATAGTTTGGGTTTAGTCTCTAATACTAAACAGTACTCTGTTTTTTGCTGCCTTAGCCTAACTGACAAAGATGACAACACTGCTGAAGATTTTGCAAAATGTACGCCATTCATTGCTATCCTGTGGAAATTTAAATGCCCATCCATTAAAGTTTGCAATTCTGTTTTTGCCCAACTATCCTGCAACTGCTCATCCAGTTTAAGCTCATACTTCTTAAAGTGCAGACTTTTAACAAATTTGCTCAACTCTCAGTATTTATCCCTCTATTTGCTTGCAGATCTATTGTATAACATGTAATGGTATCTTATAACTTTGCTTAAATCTGTCACAGTTTTCCCACGTTACCACTGCTATCTGACCCATATGTTCATTAATGTTTCTTTTACCTACTTAGCAAACCTAGTCCTAGCCAAAAGGCAGCCCGGAAAATGTCAATGCTTATTAACAAAGTTAAGCTTCTTTCCCATTTTCATCCCAATCTGAATCTGAGCATGGTCAGATAAAAACAACTGGGCTAACAATGAAATTCAGCACCTTATAGGAGTGATCCCCAAATACATAGACAGTATCAGCCCTCAACCATTTGTAATACCTAGGCGAGTACTAAATGAAACTTAAATATTCCTTCTTGTGCTTCACTAAAGTCCATGTGTCAGAGAACCCTAAATATGAACTCTGTCATATAAAACGTTCTCAACTGCAATATGCCTTCCCCTTCAAAGGTCTGCATCAGTATCTTGTCCCTGAGAACAATTAACCAACCTTTTTGAAATGCCAAGATATATGTGATCATCCCTCTAAGCAATCATGTATCTGAGCTCTGTGGGAATGTAAACTGACACAACCAAAGGATCATTATAACATGCAGCACCACTACCAATTTACCTGCACAGCTTAGCATGCTCCTGTTGACTCAAATGAATCTCCTGCAAGGTTACCACAGAGGAACCACTCTTCCCAATAGCAATCCTCAGCCTATCCCTCTCCACTGGAATGGACATCCCATTAACATTTCATCTCATCACCTATAACAACTTCATGGGCTGCCTTCTTGTAAGTAAATGACACACTACTCCTGTCGCTATCTTTGTTATGCATATCCTCTCACTGGGTAGCTCCCCTGCATAAGCTGATACCCCATTCTTCTCCTTATATTCATATTGTCTTACATTCATGAATAAATCTCACATACTTATTACAAAACAAAGTCAGGCTTAGTAGAAGACCCCCCTTTAAAATAGGTTTTCATCCACACACAACTTTAAATTGTTAATCTTTTTCCCCAAAGTTGTTTTCTTATCCACTCATTTGTAAGTTGGCACAGCAGTGTCAGTGGCACAGCAGGTAACACATTTGCCTTTGATGCTAGATGACCAGAAGGCTGCGAGTTGTATTCCCACCCCAGGGGACTGGATTGCTGACATTGCAATGCAGTATTCAGGAGTGCTGCACTTCTACTGAATATGATTTCCTTTAGATGCGATATTAAACGAAGGTCTCATCTGCTTGCCTTGGTGGTAGCTCAGGTGGATGTAAAAGTTCCCACGGCACACATTGAAAAGAGTAAGCCAGATGCAATGGACAAATTTCAGCATGTAGTACAAATATCACCTCAAGTCTAACTCAGAAAAGAGGTCACAAGCCTAGATATACTAACCTGGTCAACAAAGAATGAATAAATAAAAAGATAGTCAAACCAAAAACCATAGTAAACATGTATAACCTTCCCTGCTGACATGCATAACTCCAATCCCCCAATCCAGAAATACAGGTCCAACTATAAAATACAAAACAGTACATACAAATCTACAATTTCCCCTTACAAGGTAGACATAAATGCTCCAGAATTAATATCACCATATTGCTTCTCCATACTAATAACTTAGCAGATGCAAAAGCTTTACTTAGTGAGATGGTAAATAACACAAAAAGCACCCCTTACCCACTACAGAAAAATTGCTTTTCTGATGCACAGCATTGCCTTCTGATAAACATTAAATCTCCTTTACAGCATAGTGAAATATCCACCATCTTTACTATTTTATCTTCATTAGCATTTATGGACTCATGGTCCATATCACACAATTCAGATTATCATAATACATTACTATATAATCTATTTAGGCCAAACAGTTGCAACACCTCAGTTCCAAAACAAGATGTAATGAGAAAAGTATGTCAGATCTTCTACAACATCATTTCAGTGGACAGTCACTGTTGCAGCATATACTTACTACATCCTGTGCAGGAGCAATAAAAAGGGGGGAGGGGGTTGGCAAAGAGGAAAAAAGAAGAAGGGAAGAAAAAAAAAAGGAAGAAAGGGCAGGGTCACAGGAAAAGCATAATGTTCACTGCTTTACTTTGCTTTATGACAAGCAAATTGTAATGTAATATTAGCATATTACAACCTAACAATGCCAGTCCTAAACAATCAGCATTATCTTCTCAATCAATTCTACATTAAATCACCACAATATTTTGTACAACCTGCCATATATTTGTCAGCGTTAACACATTCTTTGTTTATACAATTATTAAGGATCTACTAAGACCCCATAAGCTGTGTTTCCAGTAAAAAGAATATTTAACACCCAAAGGAAATTTGCACAGGAAAACAACGGGTTTGATTTTTTTTGGGGGGGGTGGCTGCAGCTGTTATTGGCTTTCCCAGTTCCCACATTATATCTCCACCTCTCTATTCTGGAGCTATCCCAGATGAGGTTGCCATAAATATGGAAAGGGGATTTTGATTCCACAGAGAATGAAGCTCGAACAGACCTCCTTTCTCAGTGCTACCCCCCAGGTGTGTCTGTCAACAGACTGGGAATGGGAGTGTGATCTATAAAATAGCAGAGAGGCCAGTCATCTGTAGCAGCATCCTGCAATGTATGTCCAGGGTTCCTTCATGCTTAGCCCTAGTATCTGAATGGGCATACACCACACATACATTATTAGGCTTGATGAGCTATGAGGTGTGTTGTGAGGATATGCATGCTCTAGACATAGAACAGTCATGTTTCTTCATCCTTCCTGCATGCCCAGCCTGGTGATCTCTCTGAACTATGGCCTTCTCCAAGGCTCAGTGAAGGATCCACCAAGCATGACCCCTACCTCAGGAGTGGAATGCCAATCCGCCAATGCCTGTGCCATTGAGCATCCAAGTCATTAGTCAAATCTGGGCCACCTGAGCCATAGTCAGGCCTTTATTAAACCACCAACACAGCCTTTATATTTCATAGTTTGTGATAGCTTCCTAAGTGTCTGAAGGCCTTTTAGAGCACTGACTCTGTGAACAAGCTTAGTTGACCCATCCACATAGCTAAAGAACTTTGAAAGGTGATTAAAGATTCACTTTTATGTAGGCATACAGATAGCATATTCCACAACAAACCATAGAGTGAGAAAGAAATTAAAATTTCAGTGAATTTCTATACTTTTGAATGTGAATGTACACTCCTAGATGATAAAGTAGATTGCAGGAGATCTACATTCATCAGTACTCAAAATCCTTCATCCTAAAATGCCTTGAAAGCCAGGCACAGACATCCTCACAAGTGCCTGTAACAGACTGAGTATAAACCAACATGCTCAAGTCTGACATTATATGGAAATTTCAAACAGTAGGAATAAAATATCAGGATTTGCAGGCAGAAATGAGAGCAATGTGGAAGAAAGACACCCAGACAGTTCCAGACAGTTCCAATAGTAGTAGGAGCAACAGGTCTTGTAAAAAAGAATCTACAACCATATTTAGATGTGTCAACCATACATATAATTCCATATGAATTGCAGGAGTCATTACTATTCACATTGCGGGTGATGTGAAGAGGACTTCTGGCTAACATCAAAGATTGAAACAATACTAATTTCATGAACTTTAATCATATTTTGACTAAGGAAAGCAGTCCATTTCTAACATGGTATTAGAAGCCCAGAAGATTTGGAGAAATTAAAAACAGGAATTCTTTTAGTATACTTTATTGTATACTCTCCAAGGTCAGCATGTCACACTTGATATATATGCGTGTGTGTGTGTGTGTGTGTGTGTGTGTGTGTGTGTGTGTGTGTGTGTGTGTGTGTGTGTGTGTGTGTGTATGTATGTATTGTATATATATATATATATATATATATATATATATATATATATATATATATATATATACAGAAAAACAAAGCAGAGGGTGCCTTTTTGTAAGCAGGTTGATGGTCAGCTGACTATAGCTGCATGAATTGCAAATCAGGCAAAAGATATATATATATATATATATATATATATATATATATATATATATATATACTCATAACCTTATCTGTATGTAAGTTTAGAATTTTAGATTTTCATTATTAGTTAATTCATAGATCTTTATATTAATTCACAACATTAAGCCTTACAGTTCCCTTGTAAATACTAGACCTAGAGGATGGTTTCTATAAAATACAAAAGAAAGACAATTGTCATTGTTACTCTCTCAATTAGTTATGTATGTTTTCCAGATACACGTTGCATTTTTCTATATCACCAGAACTGGTAAAGAAGGCCCTTTATTTTAAAATTATCAGTGTATTTGGCAAGCCAGTATGAATCAGAAACTGGAAAGAGTAAAGAAAAGGTATTAAACATAAGTAGTCATTAAATGGACCCATTTGGGACTCCAGTATGAACTCCCTCCTGTCCTGAGTAGCAGTTATCGTCCCTTAGCCAGATTTCCATCATTTTGACATACAGGTTCATTTATAGTTGTTGCATGGAACAAATAGCAACAAAATGAGGAATACTGTCAAAGGCCTTTCACAACTCAAGATAGACAACTGCAACCCGAATGCCAAAATCATAGGCCCTACTAACAGGATCATAAAAACTCACTATGTTTGTAAAAGTGGATCTTTTCTTAGCAAATCCGTGATGGAAAATATCATTTAATGAGTGTGCTGATTTAGACAAACATGTCTTGTGCCTTTTGCTAGTTGAGGAACTTAAATTAATGGGCCTGTAGTTGCTAATTTTGTCTGAAGCATCCCATAGGTACAGTACTGTTCAGTTTCAAATTCTTGGGAACCACACTGGCAATTTTACCAAGTTAAACAAAGAGGTAAGACTAATAGCTATTCCATTTGATATTTTAGCCCCAAAACAGACAAAGATGTTGTCTGGACCTAGACTAAAATCTAAACATATGTAGATATAGATATAGATATAGATATAGATAGATATAGATATAGATATACATATAGATATAGATATAGATACACACACACACACACACACACACACACACACACACACACACACACACACACACACACACACACACACACACAAATATATATTTTTCTAGCTAATGATTTAGCTATAGTCTATCATAAATCCTAGCAAGAGATAGAGTCCCTAATTTCCACAGATGGTTCCCACTTATTATATTCAGCCTGTTTGCAATCACCATCAAATCATGAATTAAAATTTTTGCTAACTCAGTCCCTTCATACATTACCTTCCCTTTGTGACTCACTGGACTGACACAGTTGACAGATCCTTTGGTCTTTTTTATGCATGAAAAAATCTTACTGTTTTCTCGAGTCCATACTTTCACATCCAGTGTTCAGTGACAGAAAAGCCCAAAAATGGGACTGTCCTGCCACTCTGATTAATATATTTTTCCATGCTGACTCTAAAACTGCTGGCTTCATTGCTCTGTCCCAATTTAACCACGACTCCACAGACAACCAAATCACCAACATATTAGGAAGCTCCTGTTAAACTGTCCGGATCTCTGAAAATAGTAGATAATAACAATGTCGCACGACCAAACCAATATTAGTTCACCGCAGGTAAAGTAACAAAATATTTGGCTGACTTACCTGGTGAATGATAAAATTCAGTGCCGAAAGTGAATAGTCCTATAGGATTCATAGAAAATTCTTCCAAATTACTTTGAACAAGGTGGAGTCGAGGACCAGATTCAGTACATTCTGGCATACCTCCACCCTCTTAGCTGGTCAAGCAATTAAAAAATGACCCAAAATTAGAATATGTCTATCACCTGTAAAATTAAAATGAGCAAACTTACAATGGGGTAATATTTAAGATAAGTAAAACAAATCTAATGTAAGTTAAAAATGCTCTGGAGGACAATCTGCTCATCTTTTTGATGGCATCCACTGATTGACCTTCCATGGCTAAATCAGATGCCTATACAATACAAAATGGATAAAAAGAACAACCATGAATGGATAACCTTTGTTTCACCAAAGCCTTCTGCAGTAAGGAACCTCAGTCCTTTGAAATAACAGGATGACTTGAAGGAAGCTGAAACATAATATCATCTAAGGAAATACTATGGGGTGATCTGCAGAGGATAAACACCCACTACAGCAGGCACAGTAACAAGCCCAAAGCCTTGTCCAAAAATGACCTACTAGCCTAAATATAATATCATCCAAGGAAATACTATGGGGTAATCTGCAGAGGGTAAACAGCCACAACACCAGGCACAGTAACAAGCCCAAATCCCTGTCCAAAATGACCTATTAGCCTACACCCCGCTGATCGGTCTTGAACCTGGAGATCCAGACCACAACCAATCCTTGGCCACCAATACATCTTTCCAGCATAAGGAAAGCAGTAACTTTCTGACCCAGAAAGCTCCAGTATTCAGTCAAGTTAATAAAGTAGCCAAGATAACACACAACTGGTAATCCTAGACTACAGAATGTGCTCCCTTCACAATGTGTGTAATAAGCTCCTGCCAGTGGGCCACCTACAATCTCTGGATAAGCTTTGTACCCTTTTCTAGCCTTTAAATAACCTGTCAATGATCAAACACACTTAGTAGTCTGGTAATGCTCACAATCTAGCAAACCAGCTGAGGGATGAGAGCTGAATACATGCAATCATGTCAGCTTTGTTCAGCCATGACCTGGACATTATATAATTGATGATAAGGAAGGGGACACCACAGCTTCTCCAAAAGTGGCAAACTATTGTAAAATCTTAGTAAGGAACTGTCCCATCAGCTTTCTTACTGCTAACTGCCCAAGAATTGACTTATTCCTTCCAGTCATCCAAATTTCCTGTGGTATGGTGATGGGGTTCTCCTGTGCTTCCAGTGCCAACAAGTGAAATTTAGATATTTGTAGGTGAGAAAGACTATCAACTACCACATTGTCTGGGAGTATGATTGGGACAAATGATAATCTGATTTTTAGACTATACAAAACTAAAAACCTCATCAAGGAATGAACACATGCTGACCTGGATGTCTTTCTTGCTAACACCTTAATCACTGCCTGGTTGTCTAGCTGGAAGGTAACTGTCTGGCTATGGAACTGGTCTTGTCAAACTACTGTCACAATCTAGGCAGGCATAAGTTTTAAGAAGGTAACATCCTTCTTTCACTCAGCTAACCTGGATGACAGCCAAGGTGCAGAAAACCACTGACCTCATAAGTAATCCTCTATTCCATGAGCTCTGGTGAAAAGATGAAGTGTTTCCAATGAAACCCATTTCCTGAAATAAAGCCATCCCATTTTAATTTAAAAGAAAGATACACCAAAAATAGAGGTCCTCCTTCAGCCTGTTCATAACTCTTATTTTATGGGGATTCTTATGCCCACTTTTTAACAAATGATCAGAGACCTGGCAAAAGTCCTACCTGAAGAAACTTCCTTACAGGTAAAAACTGAGGAGACCCAACAACTCCATGAAAACTGCAACTTTAATATCCTTAGCAGCTTGGAATACAATAATAGCTTCATTCAAGCAGTGCACTTTGGGTCATGGCACTATAAAGGCAAAAGAAGCCACATCAGTTTTGTGACCCAGAAAAAAACAGCTACTTGAGAGGACCTTCAATCTTGTCACCAGCAGGAGGCAGTGCAAGTTGCTGACATAATATAAAACATGATGCATGCTCTCCTTAGTACCCTGAGCCCCACTACCAATGATTAAATGTCATCAAGGTAATGGGCCACTAGCTTCTGGGAGGCTCTCTGTTGGCAGCATCAATGGAGAGTCATGCTATATTTCTCAAATCTGGCACGTCTCAGTACAGCACCACCCATAGGCATGGGCATAGCCTTGTCAAAGTAAAATTATATTTTTCAAAGAGGATGCCCAATCTTTCTTACAGATTTGAAGCAAGTGAAAGATGGATTCATTGTCTAGTCTCACCAGTCAGGGGTCCCGAAATTTCATAAAGAGCTGAATGACATAATCTAATGAAGCATAACGAACTTGGGCCTCTTCTCTACTAATAATGTCACTGACCCAGGATTCTCGGGAAAAAATCAACCTGAACTCTCTGTCCTTCCTGTTAGAGACTGGAGCCAATGTAGAAATTCTAAAAGGAACAAAAGGAATAACTTTGAATGGGTCAGTTATTCTTCCCATGGATATCTCCTTACTAATTGACTTTCTTACTATCTCATCTTTACCAGCAAATGACCTCAAATTATTGCATGTGTTCCCACTGGGAAAGCATCATATTTTATGGAAAAGCCTAAAGCAAAGCCTCTCATCAATTCTTGAGCCACTTGAACATCTGTCTAATTCTGGAACAATTTGGGCACCATACTTATCCTAATGGGAGAATGTATGGATCTATTTGCAGGTGATGCATCAAAATTAAGTAGTTCTCCATAACCTCAGAAAGGAGTTTCTACCCCTGGATGGTTGTTCCAAGAGGGAGTATGACTGCTTCCAATCCATTCTGGAGGAAACTCTGCCTGACAACTTCATCTGTTTGGCACAGAATTAAAATGCCAGATACCCTTTAACCACAGACTGAGCATATAAGAGCAAAACAGCAAGCTGTCTAAGCACACCTGCACTACTGAAAGCCCAACAAGCCTTCAGCTTACCACTTTACTCATCCAGTCCTGCAAAAGTTGGCACTTGAGGCTTATCTATCATAATCCTCAACCTGTCTTTTGTTCCTCTCATCTGAACGACTTATTTGTTACTTTTAAACTCCAGAACTTCTGGTTCTTTCTCAACAAACACCATAATAGAGACATAGCAGTACAGAGGTGCAGTGGGAAATGTTGTTGCCTCACGGGGTTATCTGGTTAAATTCTCAGTAGGATTGCCTTCTGTGTGGAGTCTACATGTCTCCCTGTATCTGTGTGGGTTTTCTTTGGGTGCTCCATCTTCCTCCCACATTCCAAAGACTTGCGGTAAGTGGATTGGACACTTTGAACTGGCCATAGGTGTGAGCATATGTGTGTATGTGTATGATAGAATAACCACAACAGTGCTAGACACTCAGAGATGTGCACCTTAACTCTAGACAATGGTCACTGTTGATGTAATACCCTGACCCCATGTGCAAAAATGGGAAAAAGAGGGTTATGAATGAATGAACTGCCATATAGAGAATAAAGCCCAGGACCCAGTTATCTCAATTTCTTAGTATAAATTTACTAAGTTATATCTTTCCTAGGGCATGTACAGCTGCAGTTTAATCCTTAGTCCCTGTATTTTCTGAATCTATAATGTAGTTTATTCCATTGGAAATGAAAAAGTCAAAAACATCAATATAACCCTCTGACAACTTTTTTCCTTTATTGACACCGGGATATGTGCAATAATAGAAGACCCTGGGATCCCACATCCTGTACCCAGCAACAAACTCCCCTCAGTGTTACCACCAATGGCTGAACAACTACTTAAGCAAAAGAAGACTGCTTGTAATCACTCCATCACTATTGCACAAAGAAAAAACATTAGCCAACATTGCTAATTAAGATACTCAAAGGGGAAACCAATATCACTGACATAAAATGAATTTTAATGACAGAGAAAGGGGGAAGAATGGATCTTACCTAAGCCCCAAAGAAGGTAGAAAACTGTAATGGCCTAAAAACCCAAAGGCTTCAAAAGTAACAGCTACAAAGACTGTTCTATCCTCTAGTTATTCTCTGTCTCCATATACATATCTATCTCTCTCTCTCCTTATATATATATATATATATATATATATATATATATATATATATATATATATATAAGAGAGAGAGAGCGATAGACAGATACAGATACATAAATTGCTCAAACCTTCCATGGGACCAACACATCAAAGAAGGGTTGAACATAGGTTCATAGGTTCATAAAAGGTTACTAGGCTAATGGCCCTAGAGCCCTTAATAGCCTAGCCATATTTATCCCGAGTTACCCTAACTGTAGGTGGTTAGGTGAGTAAACTTCACAGAGGTAAGGCTCTATGGTAGTTAATAATGACTTCCTCTGCCTAGGAGGGACATTAGCACCACCCCAGGAGTGAATCTGCTGTCACCCATCCATTGATCTATGTTGTGTTTGAAGAGGATCAGGAAGGGGCTCTTTTTCATGTTAATTGGAACCTTGTTCCAGAAGAGTGGCAGCCTCTGGGAGATTTATCTATTTCTCCAGTATGATCTGTTTATGTCAGAAGCTAGGTTAAGATCCCTGTAGTGAATGACCCTTGTGCAGTTTGATTTAAGAATGTGTAGCATTTCCATCAGGGCTGGGTCAGAGACTGCCCCATAAGTCAGGCACAGGTCACCCCTTAATAACCTGTAGGAGACAGAATGCAGTGATGGGGCTTTCAGTCTTTCTGTGCAAGACTTGTTTTGTGTACCTTGTAATTTCTTGGTATGAAACATATGTGGTATCTCCAATTGTTGCAAGTGTCTGGTGAGGTACATGCAAAAGGGAGCATTGTACTCAGTTATTGGTCTGATGAGAGCCAAGTATAATAGAATTATAACATCCTTAAATCTAGATGCAATGCTTTTACTTATAAGATGTGCCACATAGAAGGATTTCCTTAATACTGTGGATACGTGGTGGTCAAAGTTCAGATTGCTATCAACCTGAGTACCCAGATCATGTACCACTGGGTCTACACTTAGGGGGTGCTGTCAATAGTGTAATTAGCAGGGATGTCAGCTTTCCCAAAGGAAATAATAATGCATTTTTTTTTCATTTAGCTTTAATCCGTGGCTTTGGCACCAATTCTTTGTCTGTGTTAACCCTGTCTGCAGTATATTGACATCATTGGGGACTCAATGATTGCTCCCAATTTGCAATCATCAGCAAACGTGGTCAGCCACAGGCCTTCCAAGTTTTCCTGGACTTCTGAGAAATAAATTCCAAATAGTAAGGGACCAGCACAGAACCCTATAGTACACCACTGGTGACTGGTCTTCTGCTGGAAGTGAAGTCACCCACTTTGACAGTATGCATCCTGTTGGTGAGCCAGTAAGCTACCCATCTGGTAGTGTAAGGGTTAATTCCTAATTGGGAGAGATTCTTTATAATACCTGAGTGGGGAATCATGTCAGATGCCTTGGCCAGGTCAAGATAGGTGGCATGCACTGTCTTTTCCTCATCCAGGGCCTTGGTGACTTTATCGAAGAAGTCAACCATGTTTAATAGGCATGATCTTCCATTAAGGAATCCAAACAAGGTTGGGTCCAGAATTTGGAAATTACCTATGTCCTTGTTAATAAGGTCCATAATGTTTCTTCCTGTGGCCTTGTAGATGAGGTTAGTCAAGTTTATGGGCCTGTAATTCCCGGGGTCAGTTAATGGTCCCCCTTTGTGCAGAGGGATTACTGTTGCTGTCCACCGTTCCACCGGAAAATAGCCAGTTCTCAAGCAGTGGTTAAACAAGGATCCAAGTGGGTCTGCTAAGTCATGTTTTAAGTTGTTTAAAAGGCAACCTGGGTTGTTGTCTGGTCCCATTGATGCCATGTTTTTGGCCTTGGAGACAGCCGAGATGACCTGCTCTCTTGAGATACTAGGCTGAAGAATGGTGGCAGTTATACTTTGGGGGATGGCTGGAGGGAATGAGGGTAAAGTTTGATCCAAATCTGTCAGCTAGCAGGTTGGCTGTTATGTCCAGTTGAGTATGGGTGGCACCATCCACAACCAGTTCAGCACATAGCTGGATATTCCCTTTTAGATTATGGACATAGTTAAAGAATGCCTTGTGATTATCCTTAGTTAGGGAAGCTATTTTTACTTCCTAATTAGCTTTGGAGGACTTTAAAAGATCTCTAATTTTAAAAACACAGAAGAACTTAGGTATGTTTTTATCATTTGTACCTGAGTTTTTCTGTGTTTTTATCATTACTTGGTTTTGGATTTATTCAGAACTCAGAAACCTGTGTGGGCTGGTGACTGTTTTTGTGGTTTTACAAGATCTCTAATTTGTTTGTTTAAGCTAGAGAGGAATTCCTTTGCCTGCTGGGTAACCACAAACTAAAATAGCTGACAGAGTAAACATAAAACAAGAAATGCACCCCAGGGCTCATACCCAGACCCAAGACCACACCACACAGACCAGAATATCACTACCACCATCCAAAATGGATCAAAAAAAAAAAAAGACAGGTAGTGGCTGAACATGGATCACCCAGACCAAACTGCCATGAACCAGAAAAATAAAACAAGTGACATCACAGCCATACCAAGGGATGAACCATACTCTAGGAAAACAAAAATAAAACTCTCTCATAGGTTCATAGAGTTATAGGTGTTTACTAGGCTAATGACCAGAAGGACCTTTTTAAGCCTAGCCATGCATCCCAAATCTCTGACGAGTTCTGATACCCTTGATATGTGTAAGCATGGGCCTGGGAGATGAACTCTCAGATATCAGTGCCACTAAAAACCAAAACCAATAAAGCTCAACATTGTTTATATCTGACCAATAACTGCCTTTGATTTCACTATTTAGCTAAACTGAAGACATCTCAGCAGTAGCTGTATGACAGATGTTGAGATGTAAATCCTCTCAGCTATATGGTTGCTGGGCAAGAGGCAAATACCAGGCAAGAATAATTCATCAGTTATTAAGCCAGACTGACAGAATAAACCTTTGCTGCTCTGGGTTAAATACCAACCTGGATCTTAAAATAGATGGCACACCCTTCTTCTTACCCAAATGCAATCTCAGGGACAAATTTACCCACTTGTGAATAGCATTAAAATAAGGTGAAAAAAATTGGTATCCACCTCTTCTTACCAGCTGCCTAAAGCAATTTCTCATTGCATCCTTCTGAGTTGGCTAAGTAACTATATCCCCACCCACACACCATACCTCTCAGCTGCCTATTAGGAGTGCCTTACTGTTGTCTCCAAATTTTGTGCTGTCTTTAATGTTGGAGTAAATGAAAATTGTTAAAAAGAAAACATACATGTATACAACACAAAAGTAACAATGAAAATGTTACAATGGTTTCCTTTCTTTTCTTTTCTTTTAATGTAGTGCACTAATATTATGTTAATGTGATGATTCAGTAAACACGTTTTTAAAAAATCATTCTGTCCCTCTAAAAATTGGTAGCTTTTTGAGAAGTTCTAAGTTAATAAATCTGTATTTCAAAAGTGTCCCTAGTTTGAGGACTTTTCATGTATTTAGTTAGTTAGTTAGTTAGTTAGTTAGTTAGTTAGTTAGTTAGTTAGTTAGTTAGTTAGTTAGTTAATTTTATTGCGTTGTCCCTAATTCTGGAGGTTGAAGTTGAAAGCTATGCTTCACACTTTCTGGTGGGTCATCTTGGCCCTGAACAACTTGCATAGCCTCAACCTCATCTGTAAAGAATTTGACCCCTGTAAAAAAATTGAGAATCTCTACATATAACATTTTGATTTAAGAGCCTTTGCCTGGCATAATTCAGATACAGGAAGGAAGGAGGGAAGAACACACTCTGTTTTCTGTAGCCAAACAAGAATATTGTTCTGCATGGACTTTTGCTTCCTGCACAAACAGCTTGCACCCAGATTTCCACAGCAATGGCAGCACATTTCCCTTATGTGCAAAAGTTTCATATCTTATGATAACTGGCCTGGATGTTTGACACCCCCTGTGGTTAGGATGCCATGGTGTTCAGTAGACCCTCTTTTGCCTGATTTGCAATTCATGCAGCTATAGTCAGCTGACCATCAACCTGCTTACAAAAAAAAAAGGCACCCTCTGCTTTCAAGTGTTTCAGGGTCACCGTTTAAGCATAAATTATTGCAGTTTACATGATCCCCATTTTCTGGTAATAACTCTCCTAAACAATCCTTTCCTTCTTCAGATGCCAGCATACACACACACACACACACACACACACACACACACACACACACACACACACACACAAACACACAAACATATATGCAGACATACACATAAAGACACAAATACACATGTACATGCACACACACATACACATGCATACACACATGCATGTGCACTAATGCCCACGCACCTTCTTGACAGCGTTAATCACAGCGCAGATGAGGATGATGCACAGGCAGTAGGTAAAACACTAAATGGACTGGTTATCTGTAAGTCCTAGCTCAAACCTGACTGTTCTACCTCCTGTTTGCTAATGAAAATGTCTTCATTGTGATTATACTGGCGTAGGTCTGGGGAAATATCCATACTGGTATGGAAAGCTTCCCTGTTGGACCGAGGAGTATGGAAACAGCTGTTTGCTTGCCCTGCTTGCACTTGGTATCCACAATGAACTTTTCAATTGTGCTGCCTGTAGATTTCCCCTTCCACCTACCTACTCAAGGGTCCATTCTTCTAGGGCAGAGACTACCATTTTTTAGTTTCTTAAGTATTTTGATTTCATTTTGTTTTTTCATTTTCATTTGTGTGGAATCTATCACTACTACTGAAGCACATCATGATGAGCATGAATTATTGCGGCTAGAGCCAAGCCTAACCCATTACTTAAAATAATTCTGCCCTGGTTATTGTATTATGTACCAAAACAGTCAGGTATCCCAGTGTCAATATATATAAGTCAGTCCACTGAAATCCATAATGTGGTCTGCTGTTAGTCTTTGTAGAAAGTCTAATTAAAATCATTCATTACAAGAGGATGCCCTGTCTAACCACTAAAGGAGTTTGAAATTAAAGTAAATGTCCATAATTAAATGGACTCTTATTTGAACCTTGATAATGTTGGTTATGTCCTTAAAGTCTCAACTAACTTCTCACTTAAAGTACAACACAAGCTGATTAACTTATTGTATGGTGATAGCCCAATAGGTAAGGTTAGTGCTGCCCCAATGTATCATTGGCTTAAAAAGTAATTTATCTTTGCATGGACCAAGAATATTAAATTTTCCAATAGTTTGTTTTGAGGTGCTGGAGAACAGTTGCTGTATGCCAGAAGAAAAGTGGAATGGTCATAATATAATAAATGGGGAGAAAGGGATTGGCATAATGGTTAAATGTTTACCTCACAGGTATGGGGTATAGGATTTGATTCTCACCTTTGGTCGCTGTTTATTTATTGACTAGGCATGGAACAGTCTGCAGACTGATTGCCTAGTATTGACCTATGAACCTATAAAAAGAAGAACTGTTTCAAGTTTTTAATGAATTGCAAATGTATGGCCCAGCAGCTATCCCCCAGAGTGAAAAGGATGAGCTAGATTAATCCCTGAAGACAGTTTTACAGGAAGTTCAGATAATGAACATGATCTAATGCTGAGCAGCTCCAAGAAGTCAATAAAGTACTATCAGCATTCAGATGCTATTCTGTCTTTAATTATAGAAAATGTTGACTTGAAGGTGTGTGTGTGTGTGTGTGTGTGTGTGTGTGTGTGTGTGTGTGTGTGTGTGTGTGTGTGTGTGTGTGTGTGTCTGTGCATGCATGCATGCATATGCATGCTTGTACACACACATGTGTTGTGTGTGTGGTAATCCATATCAGAAAAGATTACTGCTCAAAACAAGGTAAGTATGTTTAATAGAACTTAGCAAAGACAAACAAACCTGGCTTCTTCACAGTATTTTAGAAATCAAAAGATATTGAAAGTGCAGCTGTTAAATAAAAGCACTGTTCCCCTAGACTGTAAAGCTGTTAACTATACACGACCCTTCAATCAATTTTCAAATATGTAATACTTAACAAGTTCAATTAACTCTTAAATAAAGGGCGGTCTGCATGTCCTTGTGTATTAAATTTATTCATTTACTACAGAAAACAAAATAAGGCATCATTCTAATAAGTAAGCAAACTGAGCTCCCACCTTCATGGGTGTCCAAACAAAAGTTACAATTGAACAAATTATTAAATTTGTGCAGCCATGGGCTTAGTTAAATTGCAAAGTATAATTAAATGAAAAAATTGAGGAAGGGATATGCTTTTTTTTAACTAGTAAGACTACTAAGTCTTAAAGCTGAGTAAATTACTTTTAATATATGTTCAACCTTTAATAGCTACATGAAGTAATTAACATGGCTGTCTAACCCATCTTGATTTGACTCTGTAAGTAAATTTAAAGTTTTTGCCTCCTACCTGTTTATATAGCTCTTGATCTAATAACTTGATCACCCTACCTGGATGCCTTAGTTTATTTTTCCTTTGCTCAGAATTTATGCAGAGTAAATTGAGATGTATTTTACAGATCCATTGCAAAATTAATGCCATATTTATATAACTAGTCAATTAAGTAGCATGGTCAACACATCTTCAAATTCACCATAATGTATGATTTCCCAAACTTGATATACTGAAATATAGCTAATTAAATTTAATTGCATATTAATTTAGGGTCTAATCAACAGTTCTTTCTGAAAGTAGATGTACTATTTGCCATTCTAAGAGTTTCAAGAAGCTTTGTACCACTTGTTAGACTCAATGCCTTTGTAAAATTTGTCAACAATACCAAACAAATGGTATGACATCTTTCCCAGAACATTACTAGATTTTAGACATAGATTAAATGGGGATACATAATGCTCTACACACACCATCTGGGGCTATATAATTCTATGTGAGTGTTATCTTGGTTATTAAAATGACTGAAACTTGATCCAGGTTTTTAAGCAATTTTTTACTACTTTACATTTACTACAAGTCATGTACCAAATGCTTTGCAATAAGAGACTTAGGGTGCTAGTCATAGTCTGGGATGTTGCAGCTAAATAGCGGTTGTCTGTGAGACATGCTGCTATGCACATACGCAAATAAGATAAGCACAGATTATCTGCACTGAATAAGGAAAAGCAAAGGCATTTTGAAAAATATGCCTTCTTACTGCAAAAGTATAAATTACCTAAAGTCAAGAGTTAAGTACATACAAAGCACTGGGTGAAAGCCATAGGCTTTGTATTACATTGTATGTATTTATATATTGTGGACGGATGCAACTATGCGCATTCCTGCTTGAAAGATTTAAGGCAAGCAGTAGACTGCGCAGCTTTTATTATTAATATTTTAAAAATTAAAGGGATTTAAAATGTTTTATATAGGACTAACCTTATGAGGACACCTTGTTAGTTACATTAAAGAATAAAAAGAAGGAGACAGGCAAAAGGGGGACACAACAAAGAGGAACCACAGAAGGAAAACATCAAAGATCTGTGCTGAAAGAAGAGGAGGAGCACAATGTTTTGGAGTGATAACCCCCCCCCCCCATTTTTTCAATCTTTTTTTATATAAGAAGGTACTGTGAGTACGAAATAGGTAAGAAGGTGTTGGAGAAAGGATAAAGGTAAAAAGGCTGAGGAGGTGGCAGCTGGAACCATAGTCCACACAGCCTCAAACATTTTCACTGCCAGATGGTGGTGCAGTGGAGGACCCCAATGGTTAGGGGGTAGGGGCCTGTGGTCGTGTGGTGGTGTGGTGGTCAGCACCAATTAGGAGAGCACATCTTGAACATGTTGAAGAGAGGCCTCAACTGGCTGAGTCCATCTGTTCACTACTTCCTCTAGCATGTCCTCAACCAAGTCCCGAAGTCCCCGATCTGTGAGGCTTGCCAGACTTTCATGTGCCAGGGTGCCAGGGTACATGTAGGACTGGGGCCGCTATCCTGACACTGAAAAATGTCTCCAGATGGCCAGAGGGTGAGTATTCTCTAACCAAAGAGGTAAGCGACTGGGCCACTCCAAAGGATTTTAGACCTATAAAAAAATACAACATAAATGGAAAAGTAAGAAAATAATAAAAGAGAAAGGAATGCATAATTAAAATAAGAAAAAAGGAGGGAGACAAAAGAGAAAATGCACACAATAAATTCACATATCATGTTACACAGCATTTATTTTCTTACTTTAAAACATTTTCTATTCTTATAAATATTTATTGAAGTAAAACAAAATGTACGGAAAGTGCTTATGCAGACTTTGGATGACATTTTATTGGAAGTGTTTATGTGTACTTGGCAGGAGAGCATATTGTGACCAAGTTCTGGTGGGGTTTACATGTTGCAGTTACTACACAAACATAATGATCATATTTGTACCTGATATGCATTTGTTTGCAATATTATACCAAAAACACCATTTATAAATACTTGCATCTTATAAAATAAGTTAAACACAAATACTGCAGTTATATGTTGACATATCTTTTGAATTTGGTTGCAGTAATATAGGAAATACTCACTACTGTTTCACTTACCCTGCTTTATAGATTAGTTCCTGATATATATATATATATATATATATATATATATATATATATATATATATATATATATATATATATGGTTTACTATCATAAATTTGAAAATCAGAACAAAACGTGTCTGCATTTTCGAATTTATACATCAGAAATGAACATTTTCGATTTGTCCTAATGTCGAAAATAGTTGTGTATTGTCGAAAATGTCGCTCGTGACATTTTCAGCAATACACAGCACTCCCAACCATACCGTAACTACCTACTTAACTAGCCTAAACACACAGTTATGCAGGGGGGCTGCACCCCCCCTGTGGGGGGTTGTGCCCCCCACACCCCCCAACTTAATATTCCAACTCCGAGATCGCACTACAGTGAGGAAAGGGATGTATTTCCCTAACCGCACTGTACCGCGATCCCCTCACATGAGCGAACGTTAGAATTGCAAATGCACAGTCCATTCGCAATGGTAACGTTTGCTCACATCACCTGTTGAAATATGAAGTATTCGAACATCTGTTGTTCGAATACTTCATAGCCATGCAAGTGCACATCGGCATTGTGATAGTAACCCTATATATATATATATATATATATATATATATATATATATATATATATATATATCAATCTTGGTTGCAGTAATGTACTAAATGCACTGTAGTGCTTCAGTTACCATGCTTTATAAATTAGTTTTCTCTCTCTATATATATATATTAATGAAACCAGTTAAACACGCAATATTATTCATTACTTTATTCAAGCTTATCAGCTTCTTCAACCCACTGTTGCCTGTTGTAGGCAAGCTGTTCCTCAGCTATAAAGAGAAGACATAAGACAATTCTTGTTTACCTGTATTTCCTTTTCCCCCTTACTATTACTTATATAATTAGCACTTATTTGCAAGGCATTCCATTCACTGCAGTACTTGTTTAGTATGTGGTTCATAGGTTCATAGGTCCATAGGTTCATACTAGGCTATCTGCCCTAGGGCATTTATAAGCCTAGCCAGAATGTGTTTGGCTTTTGCCACCCATTTAAAATGTATTTTGCTATGCCCTTTTTCGAGGTGGTAAACGTACGATCTCCCATCCACTCATCAAGATTCCTCTTGAAGAGAGTCAATGAGGGACTCTGCCTAATCTGGACTGGGATTTTATTCCAGAGTGAAGGGAGCCTCTGGGTTATGAATCTGTCCCTCCAGCATGTCCTATTTATTTCAGTGCTGAGGTTCAAGTCTCTCGAGCGCGTAGCTCGATGGGATTTGGATTTTCTGAGGTGCAGCATATCCATTAATTCCGGGTTGGACATGGCTTTATACATCAGGCACAGATCGCCTCTGAACAGGCGGTATGCCACTGAGTAGAGCTGGAGTTTCTTTAACCAGGCAGCATATGGCATCTGTTTGAGCCCTTTGATCCTCTTGGTGAGGTACTTTTGGGGTCTTTCCAGTTGCTGCAGGTATCTGGTAAGGTACATCCCAAAAGGGGCATTGTACTCAATTATGGGCCTGATGAGGGATGAGTAAAGAGGCACGATGACCTCCCCTGATCTAGATGTGAATCCCTTCATGATTAGGTGGGCTATATAAAATGTTTGTTAAAAGATATATTACTATTTGGATTCTCGTACATTTCCAATCTTCCCTTTACTGCAAGCTATAACTAAATTGATGTAATTTTGATAGAATGGTGTTTTAAAATATTATATTTTGAATGAAACTGTCTGTGAATTGTGTTCAGCCAGAAAGTACACACACAGAAAAATGGTGCAAGTCTTGGATGCTTTCATTTCCTTAGCTGTACAAAAGTGTATGCCTGATAGTTGTCTTCCATAACAACTATTAAGCATATAAAGGGATGATTTAAAAATATATGCAGAAGTAGTACAGAAGTAATGCAACTAGTCATTCCTCACTAAAGTATGTGATGGACATTCACTTGATACAGTAACCCCCAACCCCTCCCTGAACCTCCACTCTGACTAGAGTGTAATGCCTGACCAATTTCAGCCATCCTGTATGTGCAATTAATATTGTGGAACAAATTACTATATTTTACAATTATTATACTAATAAATAATTTTCTGGCCCACATAAACTCTCTGCATGTAATTTAACTAATACCTAAGGTAATGCAATACTAAATGAAAACATTTGTTTGCTTTCTGTATAAATACATGAACAAGTACCTGTAAGTGTATTCATGCAGATTTATATCTGTGATTTACAGACATTTATATGCAGATTATTTTTTTACTTATACATATATTACATTTATATTTATACAGAGAATTATGTTATCACATAAACATTCCATACCTATGACTACAGATGCAGTACTGTGTACAGATATATTTATGCTTTGTTTTGCATTATTATAATAACATTACAAATACATATTTCCAATTACACAAATCAAATTTCTTCTAGCAAATACCTTCAATTATACAACCTGCTTGTAGTTATTTTTTTACTCTGTGTTTAATACAACCAAAAAACATAATAACAATACTTACAGTAGAACTCGATCCTTTTCACCCCTACCTGGTCAACCCCCTCAGCCAGCTGGTCAGACTTATGCTTCTGTAGGTCATATAAGCTATGGCAGCAATGTTGGCAGGGGAGGGTAATCCCTGTCATGGATGACAGGTGCTCAGCAAACTCCTGCCAGATGTCAATCTTTTTCCACTTACTTCCTATTGTGCACACCTGGATCTTATCCAGATACAACTCCCTAAGAAGGTGGACCATTATCAGGGTATTCTTGTCTTCTCAGCTTGGAGCTTGGCATTGTACAGGTATTGCCATTGTTCAAAGTAACAGAACCCTAATGAAGAAAGTATGAGCAGGAATGTGGTTCATAGGTTCATAGGTAGGTACTAGGCTATCTGCCCAAAGACATTTATAAGCCTAGCCAGAATGTGTTGGCTTTCGCCACCCCCTTAGATTAGTTCCTGTGCCTCTGTCCAGCAGAGCCATTGAAGTGATCCCTGGGGTAAACTTTCTGTTTCCCGTCCACTCATCAAGGTTTCTTTTGAAGAGGGTTAGTGAGGAGCTCTGCCTAATGTAGATTGGAAACTTGTTCCAGAGCATGGGAAGTCTCTGGGACAGGAATCTATCCCTCGAGCATGTCCTATTTATTGTTGTGGTGAGGTTTAGATCCCTGGAGCATGCAGCTCGAGGGGATATGGTTTTCTTTAGGTGGAACATGTCCATCAATTCTAGGTTGGACATGGCTTTGTATGTCAGGCAGAGATCAACTCTGAGTAGGCGTTAGGCAACAGAGTACAGCTGGAGTTTCTTCAGTCAAGCTGCATAGGGCATCTGCTTGAGGTCAGTGGCCAGAGTTTAAAATCACTCTCTCTGGGATATGACAGCACCCTAATCCAATCCAGTTAACCAACAGGGGCAATAGACCAGGTACGGTTATTACTGGCAGTTATAGTTAAACCAAAACTGATTTGTCACATATGTGTTTCTTTTTAAAATGAATAAATCACATTCCATTTACATGGTAGATAAAAAGCAGCATGCAATTCCCATTTCTCTTTTTATTACTTACAATTGATGGGCATTGCCTTAGCTACAATTTTTGGAGTATTACCCCTGAATGTAATTTATTATCCAGTAGAACAGCAATTATTTTTTTCTGAGAATGCAGAAATACATATGCCTATGTGTGTGATTGCCAACTTTTAATAAATGTTGAGTGCCTCAAGGTTAGAAGGCATGCCAGATGATGTCAGATGGGCAGAGATTGTCATTTATTCATGCAGTAGAGCAATAGTTTTTTTGAGGGGGGTTGCAGAAATACATATTCTTAATGCGTGTGATTACCAATGTTTATTAAATGTTGAGTGGTTTGTGAAAAATTAAATGCAGATGTCTGTGCTACTGCTGCTTGCTGGGACCTTGTTAAAATAAAAGTCTGATTAATGCACTGAACTTTAAAGACTATTAACCTCTTCAGCACTATATTATCAACTTTGCACAGTACTAATAAAATAACTTGTCTGTGTAACAGACGACATATACAGTACTGTACTGTTTACAGCTTTAATGTCTCAGGTTAAACTTTTCAGACAGCACGAATGATGTTCTCCACTATACAGATCTAACAAGAAATCAGATCTAACACCATTCAATTTTACTGTCCTTGTATACACTTTTTTTCATGTGCAATTTGGATCCTGTCCATGAGTATAGTTTGTTAATTTTTTGATGTTATGCAGTCCATTGATAAGCTAAATTGTGGTCTGTTTCAAGGTGAATGTGACAATCTAGGAAGTCATCTTTGTCTCCAACCCAGTAGGGAGTTGTCCATTTTTTGCACCTGGGTCTCAGGAATTAAGGAGTTATTCTTATCAGCATTTTTCCTTGAAGCTGTACCAAACACTGAACATTCATGTTACATACAGCTGGATGTCTTTTTACTTGCTTTTTAGCTAAGATCAGTTTAACCCATTTGAAGGATGCAGGAAAATTCCAGATTGGGTTATGTTAAATATGTGTGCAACGTTTTGTAATTACACAGGAGGCTGTTTTAAGGAAGTTGGGTGAAGCCTGATATATTTAGCATTAGACTGAGGTTGTAGTTGGTTTGGTAGTTTTGTGATTTCTTTTGCTGCAATTTCTTTAATATAAAAGGGAAGACAGCATGATGCCAAGGAACAAAGTTGAGGTAGGGTTTTTTAAGTGGCAGTGGGGAAGGAAGGAAGGAAGGAAGGAAGGAAGGAAGGAAGGAAGGAAGGAAGGAAGGAAGGAAGGGGATTGCATGGGAAATTAATTTACTGATGACACTGATGGTGGAGATTAGGTGCTGTGTATAATATGTAGCGAAGTCAGTGCTGTCATTAGTGTGGTAGGGGGTGGCAGCAGTGTGTTTGGAATCTGTGATGATACCAGTGAGTTCTAGATCCTGACAGAAGTGTATGAAAGAGACTAACAGAGCTTCTTTCTTTTTTCCTGTGATATGATACCTTGGATGCATTAGTTGCCATACCTGGGGTATTTCTGTGTTGCATTTAGGCTTGGTGTAAGTGGCTGTCTAAAGGGTTTTGCTCCCAGTGTGACCAGGCTGTACCCATAGTAGGCATATTTTTTTTAATGTCTGTAATAAGCCATGGGTATTTTTGACCTCTCAGGCTCCTATGAGCAGCTGGGAAAATAGTATTGTGTATAGTTCATAAGGTCTTGAGAAAATAATGAAAGGCATTGTTAGGATTGGATTGGAAGTGTAATAGAGTCCAGTCAATGGAGCAAAGGCATGATATAAGCAAGTCCTTTTTAGATTCAGAGAGGGATCTGCAGGCAATAAGTTTATGTGCTAATCTTTGTGCTTTAAAGAGCCAGTTGAGTATTACTGGGCAGTGATCACTTAGTTGTTATGGAAGACTTTTTACTTTCACACATCTGTTCTTAATATAGGTCAGGATTAGCAATTTACTCTAAATTAGTATTGTGTCCAGACAATTGATTTGGTCTTGTAGGAAAATGCACAATTTGTTCCAGGCCATGACATAGTAGTGCACTATTTAGACTGGAAGTACTGGGTGGTCCTGCATTGACATTAAAGTTCCCAAAAGTATTAGTACTTCTTGCAAAACCTCTTGGGCACATATGTGATATACCTCTTCTAGGAAGGAAAGAGAAGAAGTAGGAAGGGGTATAGACAATACCTGTGTGAAGATTAATACAATCTCGTAGAGACAGATGGGTCAAAATCCATTTAAGGTTTGTGTGGAAGATATCACTGGATTTTGCGACTTGAATTATATCAATAGGGTAATTCTTGTCAATGATCTTGGCTGTACCAGCACCATTTGTTATTGTCTGGTCGATTATCACTGGACTTAAAAGAATTTGCCTCAATACATTGAGAGATGCTGTAGACAGTTTTTAAACAAGTTTCTGAGAGTCCTACAAAAGGTAGAATATTTAAGGCTAACATACAGAATGTGCTATTTTGAGGGATTTATTTCCTCTCCCCTCAAGTAAATGTAGAGAAAGTGGTTTTCCACCCTCGTCAGTGCTTCTTAACATACTTTTCAGAAGACATCGGTATAAAGAATTCTGCATTAATTAGACATTCTAGTTCTTAGTGGAATGTTGATCAGTGCACACTGTTCTTTATTTAGAAATGTCATAATAGACAGAAGTGCGATAATGCAGTATATTAAGAATGCATGATACTGGAATGATACCTGCCATCATCTCATGAAAGATTTTTGGAAATTAAACTTCATTGATAGCCCGAGGGAAAATACTTTTGGGGGAAAGAAAACTTCATTGTCTGCTGACCAAAGACACTTCCTTCACCTTCGACAGTGTATATAAGATGCATTCATTTGTTGATGGCAGACCTTGTTTACTTTCCTTATTGCACTTATTTAAGACCCTGTCTTTCCTTTTATATATGGCTATGGTACATCTACTTTTGCAAGTGTGACTCTTCTTCCAGACATATTTCAGCACATCCTGTTTCTGGAATTCTTTTTATTGGATTATTTATTTGGTACAGATAACGCCTAGCTGAAAAAGAAATAGCTCCTGCATATTTAACAATAATTAAGCTGCCAAATAAAGACTGATCCCTGTGTATTTGTACCTCAGTAATCAATACCTGCTTAATGCTTACACTTCTTAACACATATGCGAACAAACCATATGACCACATATCTTCTCTGCATCAGTGTAATTAGACATAATTAATGTGCTAATTAGAATCTTTTTGGTAACCTAGTCATTGGTTATATACAATACAACTCTGTACATGAGAATGTCATTCCTAACAGACATTTGCATTGCACCTAAATGGACAGTGTTGTCACAAATACCTTATTAATTTGTACATTCAGCTAGGCACGTTTATAATAAATTGATGAAACAGGAGTAACATTCAGTGTGTTTTCTAGGACCACTTTGTTTTTAAAATTATTTTGACTGGTATTGTTCTTCCTGTATGCCAACTAGCAAATTAATTAAAACTAACGTCCTGACTCAAGCTATCAGATTGATGTTTAGCTTTGAGAGATATAATAATAGAATTCCTGTCTTGCCAAGACACAGTGCTTAGAAAGGTAGACTTGTGCAGTTTCATGTGAGTTGTATGTCTGTTAGGCATTGCTGTGACATTTATTTTATCTGGGCACATTGACTAAGGTATTCATTGCCTATTCAGCTTTATGTTTATATCTTTCTGTACAGATAAAGTGCAATATCAGTGCCCATTCAGCAGTAACTTTTTGAAAAACATACTGAGTCATACTCATTATAGACACAAAAAAATAAAAATAAAAATAAATAACCCTCATAGGTAGAAACAAAAACAGTACCTTTGCTTATTTTCCATCACCCAGTATTACCTTTGACATCCTTTCCAAGAGACTGCCTTAAAAATAAAGGTCTCAGGTTGCAAACCTCGACTAGGCCCTAATTGCAGATCTAAACTCCAGAACATTTCTTTCAGATGTAATTCTGAAGGTAGCACTGACTGGGCTCTCAAACTCACTCTTGCAGAGTCTTCCAGGCAAGCTCTATTAACCTATTCTAAACTTCCAAAAGTTAAACCAGTAATCCACAGGAATAAAGAACAAACTGCATGTGTTAATGATTGATTTAGGACTAATCATGTGATAATGGTACAATGATGTTTTATATTTAATTTCTGTTGTTTGGGGTGTTTCTTATTCTGACGAAGTTCCCAAATGGGGAATGACAGCACTTAATGTATTTTAAAATGTTTTAATAATAAAGCTACGATTTTACGATAAGTCTGATTTTTTTTGGTTCCATTATATTGTTTCTGTACACAAGATTGTTGTTGCACTTATTCTAAACTTCCATTTGAGGAACAAACTTCCCCATTCTAGTCATCCAGGCTACTTCCTTTTATAGAAGCATAACTGGTAATCAATGCCTTGCTAAGCTGACTAATACATAATGTTTGTCTGACTAGCTTGTGAGAAAATTCCCACACTCCATAATGCAACATACTTAAAGGTGTATTTCACATTGTTTTCAGTCAACATGTCATATAACTACCCCCTTCTAGCATAAAACCAGGGACTTGGACTCACATAAATAGGATCTAGACCTATGACAACCCAACAGCATTTTAACTGACTATGCTAGGAGTAGGGGTTACTAATATTGAAAGGGTGGTTGGATAGTGCCCACCTACACAACTTTGAATTGCCATCAGCCTGCCTACTTAACCATTGTAAAGGGGAATGATCACTCACCAAATCAAAGTACCTACCTAAGAAGTAATACTTCAAAGACATAAAAGGCCCACTTTATTACTATTTCCTTTCTGCTTTACTCAAATTCTCACTGACATAGCACATAAGATGCTTCTCAACTTGAACGTATTGTAATAACATTGCCCCCAAATGAATCTCTCTCACATCAGTATATAGGGTAAGCACATTAGTAAAATCAGGACTCTCTAACAAAGGTACAGGGTACATGATACTTTTGTTCTTTAAATGCCAGGTCTGCTTCAGAAAAGCACTTCACCTTCACAGTCTTTCCCTCTTGCAAGATGTGCCAAAGGGCAATTAGTAGTCACAAAATTAGATGCATCTTTACTACACAACCAATTGAAAAAAAACACCTTCACTTAGTAGGGAGTACAGGCTATTTCTTTTTAAATGGCCTTTTTTTTTCTTCATAGGTTTATTGATTAGTACTAAGCTAACTGCCCTTACGAGCCATCTTAAGCCTAGCCAATTATCCCTCATGAGACTCAAACCCTGAACCTTATGTTTGCAAGGCAAACACCTTAACCATTAGGCCACCCTCCCAACCACTTCTTGTGGTCTTACCTCCACTTCCTGTAAGATATGCCAAAAACTTATCATCCACCATGCCCAATTTACTTTTTTAACATTCGGTGTCAAGCTTGCCTATCTTATCAGTACCATAAGTAGCATGAGCAAAGGAATCTGCTGCCCTACACATGCAAATTGTCAGGGGTGACGATTGGCAGTGCTGAAAAACTGCCAATCATGTGTGAGCAAAGTGCTGGTATTGATTTCAGTAGCCATGGCTAATATCATGGCTGCTGAAATGAATACATTTAGTAGCTTAACCGTATACAGTTTGTATATATATATATATATATATATATATATATATATATATATATATATATATATATTTTTGTTTTTTTTTTTTTGGTCCTCAACTTTGAGTTGAAATGGGGCTAGTCTGGTGTTTGCCCATGATGCCAAGTGACCTAGCTATGTCCAAATGTCTTATAGATTCTCGCACACCCTTTACTTTTGGTGAGATTCTCAATTCTCTGAATAAATGACCACATCATCCAGGTATTCTGCATCACAGCATGAATTAAACTTCAGCAGTTTACAAATCAGCAACTGCAAGGTATATGGGAATCCAGGTAGGCCACCTGATAGTACTATGTACTGAACTAGTCCATCATGGGATACAAAAGCTGTTTTTTTCCTCTATGCTAGAAGGAGTGAAGTGCTTATCTCTCAGTATCCCTTCATCAGGTTTGGTGTCATCAATTCTGGACAGCAATCAAACTTTGAAATGCTGTTCAGTTTCTTAAAATCATAACACTGGGTTCAGTACATTAATACTTGCTTTGTCTTCTTCATTCCTGTTTGTCTAACCTTATTGTTAACTGCATTTTTTTCTTTTACCTCAAATAGTCTCTGCCATTTGGATAGAAATTTGTTTTCGTTGAAGAACTTTAGTACAGGTCTATGTTTGCAGCCATCGAAATGAAAAGAATTGCTGAATGGCATTACATCGAAAATGTCTTTAAGCGAACCCCCCCCCCCCCGCTAATTATATATACCAACTCCAAGATCACACTACAGTGGGGAAAAGGCAAATTTCCTGATCCCTACCGTAATGTGATCTTACTTGAATGGCTCGATGAACAGCATGTTCAGTAAGACATGCCGTTCTATGCTTTTTACATTCGATGGCTGAAGATAGACCCATTTAGTACAAGCAACTGACCTGAATTTCATTCTCTAAGTTAAGCATTATTAAAAAGTCATCATTGCATTTCCTGGGCTCCTTGTGTGTCCTCCATTCTGTAAACTAACATGTTTTTCTATTACACTATAAAATGATTTTTTTTCTTCTTCACAAGTTTCCTTAGCAATGTCAAGCAGAAATCTCAGATGCCTGCCATACAAAAGTTCAAGCTGTAATAAACATTAAAACACAAGTAGGGTAACAAATTGTTCCAGTTTTAACTATCTGCATCAGTAACTTTCCTCTTTGCATGGATTTTAGTGGTTTATTAAATCTCTCCACCAATCCGTTTGTATGTGGATGGTACACGGAAGTCTTCAGCACAACATAACTGATACAGCACTATTGACATAAAGAGAGTACCTTGATCAGGAAGCATTTTTTTAGGGATACCTACTCTGGAAAATAACACTACAAGTGCCCTGGCAATAGTCTTTGCATTAGCTTTGCATAATGACACTTCTGGAAATCTGGTAGCATTGTTCATTATTACTGGTATGCACTGAAACCTATTACTAGATTTTACTATTGGCCCTACAATGTCCATAGCAATACATTCAAATATTACTTCTGTGATAGGCATTGGGAGAACCTTAGACATGAACAATATTGTGTATTACATGGGGTAGAGAAATTGCTTCTGCGGTAATACTGCTATGCAGCCTACTGGGTCCTTGACTCAGCAAGGGCTGGTTATAATAAGGAAGTGAGTGCACTGCTCGACTACCCTGAAGGCAGTGAATTTATGTATGACATAAGCAGCCTGCATGGTTCAGTAATCTCTAAAGCAAATTTTATTTGCAGACCTCTAGCTTTGGTATACCATACATGAACTGTCCAACAATCCCAGCTATGACCATTAGAAAAAATATTTGTGGAGGTGTATTTCTTTTTCATTCATAATTAGCTCTGCCCAATTTTTAGTTACATGCAGTTCTCTTTTCTTCTTGCAGGGCTATGACTCATTGCTTGCTATTGTACTTCTGAATGCTGTCACCAACAAAAATGAACTATACCAAATGTGTCATCACTACCCTATTTTTTAAACAAGAAACATCTTTATTAAATTATCACATATGACATAAGCAATCATATATTTATACAAATGAAATCAAACCATATTAGTATGATTTTAGTTGCAAACATTATATATCACAAACCTACTGACATAAATTTAGTTGCAAACATTATACATCACTTATTATCTATCCAGTCATGGTTAGTTAAACATTAATTAGCTCATTCAAATCCTGCCTTGTTTTAAACCTCATTCCTCCTCAGCATGCTTTGTTCCCCAATTCCCATTTTTTCTATGTAATTTGCCCCTACCCTTTTCTAAAGATCCCAATTCCAGTTTTTTTATCTCTGTTACTATATTCGCTACTTCTAGTACAGTTGGTTTAGACTTTGATTTCCATTTTCTAGTAATTGCTTTGTTGACAGCCACCATAATTAGACTCAGCAAGGTGTTACTATATCTAGACAATTCCAATTCTGCATCATAGCTCAAAAAGATCATTTCCTTAGTTATACCAATTTGCTCACCCAATATCTCTGACAGAGCAGTTTGCAGGGAATCTTTAAAGTCTGCCATCTCACTGTACTCCCAGAAAATATGTTCCCAATTACCTCTTTCTTCCTCATTACACCTACTTCTTTGGAGTCTACTTGGGGCATAAAAATACCTATGTAAACCCTTCCAAGCAAAGATCCTAAATGTCCTAGACTTTGTTGCATATTTGGGAGATATACATATATCCCCCATTGTTTCTTTGTGAATTGCTTATCCAATCTCACTTCCCAGTCCTTTCTAACCTCCTCTAATTGATTCTTATATTTAATATGCAATATTTTCTATGCTGTACTAATTATTCCTTTTTTAACAGCAGCTTCTGTTCTAGATTCTACTAAAAAGTCTACCAGTGCTGGTCTTTCACTTAGGATCCCCCTGTTGAAATGTCAACAATTGAAATGCTAAGTGTCAAAAAGCCAAAAAAAAAGATCAAAAACCCAGGGAGCAGCAAATTTCAAACATCACTCTCCTCCTTAAAACTTTTTCTTGTATGGAGTGCAAATTCCTCTGCACCCCTATGTGGGAGAAAGCCCCCCAATACCCTAAAATGTATATATACCAACTCCAAGATTGTTGTACCTTTGAGAAAAGAGAATATTCTGAGAAATTGCATCTCAGTCTTAGTATATGTAAGTTCATTCTTTCAGCCATTCAGTCTCCGCGTTTCAGGACTTGCTATAACGGATCCCATCATTTCAAATGGTTACCCCTGTTTTTTTGTAAAGTACAATTAACACATGCTGCCATACTGTTATGATATTTTCATTTTAAATACTACTTATAAAAACACATATCTGTCACACATGCCTGTTGCATTATTAGACTTCCAGATTTCTATTTATATTATTTCCATACTGTATGCAGATTCAAGCTTCAATTCAGTGATATGGATTTGATTTGTTTAACTACCATATTATGTGGATGTCTGCCAGCAGCCCAACAGACACCTCCTGTAAACTTCCTTACAATCACTGCAAGGGTCCCTGGGACAGAGCAGCATCAGTGGGGATGTTACATCATCCACACAACTAATTGTCATGCTGGCGAGTGGAAGCACATTTGAAATTAGAATTTTAGTTAACATCCTCACAACTGTATTTGCAGTGGGAAAGTTAAGATTTGAGAAAAACAAGCAAGCAGTAAAACAACAGCACCCACAGAACAGGTTAGCAGTCTGAATGGCCATCAATATTGCTAAACAAAAGGTGCTTTTTTTACAAGTACACAAACAGTCCTGCACTGATTTTCAGTTAGTGCAAGAACTGCTATACATATTAAATATTTAAAAATCAGTGCATGCAGCATCTTATGTTAATGCACTTAATGCTTGGGAATGCAGTAAAAGTTTTCATGTATGTCTGCCCATACCCATGGTAATGCAGGTTTATGGATAACCAGTTTATGTTAAGTGCCTCACAACTGCTGTTGTGTGGTAGCATGCAACCATGTCTTGAACGATGTCAGGTTTTTAGGTGGTTATAGTCAGACTGCAATAGCAAAATGGTTTCTCCATTTTCCTATCTTTTTATAGTTTTAAATATCTTGCTAGCTGCTTTAGGATTATTGTGTAACTGTGCACTGAATTATCTAATGAATGCAAAAATGCTGCTAATTGTGACATCCCTCTCTGGGCCAGTAATCAAGGAGCTTGAATCCTCACCTCTGGCAAGGAAAAGGACATTCACTTGGAAGAAAAATGGATACACCCAGTATTTACAGATGTAGGGGTCTGCATCAAGCACAATTTCCCTTAAGAGCACACAGGAAACACACTCAGTCTGGGGTCTGGGTTTCTCTATCTGTCTCTTTCTAGGTCTCCAATAAGACTTCCCCACTGGCAACAGCTATAGAGTTGAAACCTCAGCTGAGTGTCCAAGCCAAGTACTCCAGCGCACTCTCTGTGAAACCAGTGCTTCTTGTCCTTGCTCCAAGTAGCTGACACACACACACACACACACACACACACACACACACACACACACACACGCACACACACACACACACACATGTTTAGATTTGATTTTCACACACACACACACACACACACACTTTTAAATTTGATTTTCACACACACACACACACACACACACACACACACACACACACACTTTTAGACTGATTTTCATACACACACACACACACACACACACACACACACACACACACACACCTGGGAAAGGCTGGCACAGATTTGCTAGCTATGACCACTTCTGCCCAAACTATAAGGTAGTTAGACTGCCACCAGACACCCCAAAGGCAGCTACTCCAAGGCTCTTACAAGGGTGCCCAATTATACTGAGTGAAATTAATATTAATACAAATGGTAATGTCGACCAAATAGCCAGACGTTCAGGAGTGGTCATAATGCCACCAATAGATATACGTACTTTCAAAGGATAAAATATTCTCTAAAGGACCAGCCACAAGAAAACATTTAAATATATTTAATAATAAATCATAAAAGAACATGAACATGCTAAATATCTGTTTATAATAAACATCAGGGTTTCAATCACAGGAAATATTAAAATAACACAGATGAATAGATTCACACAGATACAGAAAAACAGTACTTAACTAATCTCACTATATTTTCCTGCTTGATCTTAAGACGTACTGTTCCCTAATTAAGTTACTACAGCAAGGCAAGATGAAGTAGGTGAGGGGTCCTTTCTTGTTAGGTTCCAAGAACAGAGTACTCTGAGACTTCAGTCTCACCTAGTATTAAATATAATGTTTAGTGATGGTTTACAGAATGACATCACATACATCTGGTCATCTGACTTTTGGCTCCATTGCTTCCCCCCTTGGCTAGAAGCTGTTATGATTTAACACATATGTGTCAGTAATACACACATACACACACACACACACACACACACACACACACACACACACACACACACACACACACACACACACACAAACACAGCTTTGCTAAGATCTGGTACAGCTCCCGGAAGTCATAAAACAATTTCACACCTCCACTCTTCCAGAGCAGCAGTTAGTTCACCCCAATGACAATACAGGAAGCTTCCTAGTACAGACTTTTTGTCTTTGGCTGCATTGAGAATTGTAAGATACAGTATTTATGGCCTAAGCCAGGTAATTTAATTTCTTACCATTTTTCAAAGTCAGGTGGTTTGAGATTAACCTCTTCTCTTCCAGTATCCTTTGTTACAATATCAACATTTCCACAGTTCCAATAATACATTTCTTCCTCTGTCCAATAGGACACACTGTTGATGCATTTTTAACACAAGCAACTCTACAAATACATTTCAAGCATCTGTACAAATCAGTTTGATATTCAAATAACATATAATTCTTTACTAAATTCCAGCTAGCTGTCCTGGCATATGTTACACATCCACTGCCCTAATTCTCCTGGCATATTTGGCAACACCTCACATTGTCATATCTCTACCCCCTTTCAAGACTCAAGCTAGTTTTTCAAGTGGACCTTGAGCAACGTTGCTTGAGAGGAATGAGTCTATATGGGAATACATTAACCCATACACTGTCTTGAGAGATGATCTCCATTGGCATTGCTAACCCCACTACGGTGCTTAGGGATCAGAATTGAGAGATGAAAAGTCAGCAAGCAAAGGAGAGGTAGTGCTGAAATTGAATTTCATCCTCAAGTCTTGGTGAATACCTTCGCGAGGTGGACCCTGTTTTTACAAAATCTCACCAAGGCAACACTGATATATAGACTGTATTTATATAGCATATATCATGGAAAGAAGTAGATCAAAAATTAAAAGAGATAGCTGGGTGCACAAGACCTAGGATAAAACAGTGCCCAATCCTGGTAGGCACACTGATGCTAGGACTATAAAAAATGACAGTGTAGAATCCTCAAAATACAAAAACATTCCTACAATGGAGCCAGGCCAGGCCCAGGGGGAGAATGGCCCCCCTGTTGTAGAAGGAAGTAGCAGCCAAAAAATTACAAAAATTGATAGGCCAAAGAAGAGCCATAAAGATGATAGAGTGGACTACTGAGGACAAGAAAGAAATTATGTATTGTTATTATTATGCAAAAAGCCCATAATTTCCAGACACATGATATACAAAAAGATTAAGAGAGAAATTAGAGGAAAGAAAAATACCTCCACAAGAAAAACTGCCAGAAGCTTCAAATGAAAATCTGTGCTCAGTAATACAACATATTTGTGAAAAACAGTATACAGATCAAGAAACTTTGATCTGTTTGGAAAAAGAAGCATCTGATGAAGTGTAAAAATATAAACAACAAAACCTAGAGATATTTGAACAATATAAATATTTATGCAAAGGAGAAAGCCAAATTAATCAATATAAAGAAGGCATCCCCAAAGATATTCAAAGAGAAATACAGGCAAAGGCATTCTGATATGGAACATTTTACAATAAAAAATAATATCACAAAGATGTAATGTAGAAAAGATTAGTAAAGTAGAAATTAAAAAAAAAATAGAAGTTGAAGTTATGGAGTGACTGCGAAGTGAAGGATTTGGTGTAGAAGGTGTAATACGGGTTACATCACAGCATGATGGAGTGAGCCCCCAAAGTAAGGAGAGACAGGAAGATCAGGAAACATCTGAAGAGGAAATATGAACATGGGAAAGAAAAAGAGATTTATGTATGGTGTAATATTTATGCAAAGGAGAAAGCAAAAATAACCAATACAAAAAGAGCAGCACTAAAGATGAAGAGAAATACAGGCAAAGGAATCCAGACGTGGAAAACTTTACAATACAAAAAATAAGACAAAAAGAAAAAGTAGAAAAGGAGATTAGTAATGGAGAAGTTAAAGAAATAGAAACTGAGGTTATAGAGTACCTACAAAGTGAATGATTCAGTGTAGAAAATCAAATACAGAAAGCACCACAATAGGATAGAGCAATGATTCCCAACTCGGGATCTGGCATTTGCAGAGTGCGTGCTTGGTCGATTGGGGAGTGCGATGAGGAGAAAAATTAGCAATGGCGGAAAGTTAAATTAATTTAAATCCGCCTTGCCCACTTTCTGACAGTGCAGCTGGAGAAGTCTGTCCCGTATTCCCGCCATGAGCTTGAATCTACTGCTTAACTGAAGAAGAAAGTGTGTGCGCTGTGTCGTATTCTGTGTGTAATGTGTGCAGGAACTGTGTGATCATGAAACTGTGAAGGTAAGAACACTGGAAGGTAAGAACAACACCTTGTATATACAGATGAATTTGCAGGTGCAGTGCATTTTGCAGGTGCTTTCAAATTTTTTGTGCTTTCAACCTGTTAATTTTGTTTAGAGTTTTGGTGTTATTACACAGGTGTGTGTTACTGTGTGTGAACTTTAATAGACTGGTTTCAGATTAACTAGATTAACATACTGAGCTTCAGCTTACAGACTATACCTCTTGTTCATAAAGCGTGTGTGTGCTCATGTGCTTGTGGCATTTGTTGCGTTTTGCAGTGTTTGTTGGAAAATCCGGTGTTAGCGTTGGTCTCTCTCTCTCTGCTTTGCTCTGCATTTTGCTTTTGTAGACAGGAAAAACAATGTGAAGTTTGAGGAAGTACAGTCCTGACGCCTAATATGAATTTGCTGTGTCATGACAGCTTGTTGTGTAAGCAAATTCTGATAGTATAGTTTGCTTTCTCTGATTACACTGTTTGCTTTGGAAGTAGTTCCCTGAAGCTGTTACCTTCTTTTCCTGTGTTGCTGAGAGTCTCCATCACTTCGTTTTCCCAATATGGATCCTTGCTCTTATGGATCCTTTTGCAATATATAAAATGTTAAATGTTGGTGTTGTTAAATGTTCTGATTAAAAATAATTGTGATACAAATTGTGAAAGTAACCCCACAACCTGCATTTCCCTTTAACCCACAATCTACTAGTTTAATTACTTTAATTTTTCCTTAAATAATTTAAATTCTTATATTATCTAAAATATAAAATGTATTATTTAAAATCATGCATTTAGTGTATATTATTTATTACTATGCATGTAAACATTGCCTACTAAACAAACATTGTCATTCAATCCCCAACTAAAGCACCTTATCTAAGTCCCATTTTAGTCAGCGGTATGTCTAAATGTTAGTTTTTGTCTCTTGGTGTGCTTTTTTTGAGTTGTTTCATATTTTCTGAAGCGTATCCTTCATGACAAAGTGGTCATTACAGAATTAAATTTATGTTTTGAAGAAAGGAATTTTTGAAAATGAGAAAGGAATTGAGATTTTGATTATGTGGTATATTGATATTCAGTTGAGTGGATTTACTATTATGCAGTTACTATATTTCTAATTATCAAGCATTTTATACAGTTCATTGATACCTGAAAAATTTACAGTTGAATTAACCAACAAAATTACCTTAAATTACGGCCGTTTGTAATGCTATTACCTCAAGGATTTCAAAAGGCATGTCACTGGACAAGATCCCATATCCAATTCATCAGTGTCATTAAAAGATTTAAGAGTTAAAGGTTGTTTAACATTTTTATCTCCTGCAGTTCCTGCAGCTTTTTCCTAGCTGGCTGCAGCTGAGCTAACCTCTCCTTTCCACCAGGCACCTCCCCCCTCCCCCATCCATGCTCGGTTCCCACTTTCACACACTTACTCTTGGGGCAGACAGATAGGACAGCACTTTTGACAACCATGGGCGGTTGGCACTTTTGTTGTGAGCCTTTTCTTTGTGAGCCTTTTTCCTTCCAGGTTCTCAATTGAAGGACGGTGCAATTCTGAGCACAAATGAGAGACATCTAAAAATGAGTATAATGGAAGGTATAGTCTCTTCTTTATCCTCTGTTATTTGAGCTAGAAGAGATGCAATATTTTTCAATTTTGTACAGTTAACAAGTTTCAGCTTTCATATTGCTATCAGATTCCCAGAATTTGTTATTGTATTTGATTATGCTATACTAGATTTGTTTGAATATTATATTTGCTTTGTATGGCTGTTTTTTTTTTTTTTCTCTTTTTTTTTGTTTGTTTTCTTTAAAGCAACCTTAGCGGGATAGAGCAATGAATATCCAAGTTAAGGGGAAACCAGTGGAACAGAAAGCAATTGGTCAGGTGTCATATGAAGATAATGTGGAGCCTTCCACAGGAAACCAGTAGAGAGGTTCACCTGAAGCTAGACAGCAAGGGAAGGCACAGGAAATGACAGCAATGTAGAAGAAAGATGCCCAGACAGTTTCAATAGTAGTTGGAGCAACGAGTCTTATAAAAAAGAATCTACAATTGTATTTAGCTATGCAACCAATCCATGTAACTCCATACAAATTGCAGAAGGAGTCATTACTGGGCACAATACGAGTGTTGCGAAGAGCACTTTTGGCTGACATCAAAGATTGAAATAATACTAATTTCATGAACTTTTAATCATACTTTGACTTAGGAATGGGGTCCATTCCCGTCATAGTATTAGAAACCCAAAAGATTTGGAGAAATTAAAAAAGTAATTAATTGTCATGTTATATAGCTGCAACCCTAGACTCCACCTCAGTGTGTGTGTCTTTCGGCTTTTCCCGGTTAGGGGTCACCAGAACTGAACTCCAGTCCGCTAATGATTGGCAGATGATTTTTACATGCCAAGTTGCCAGCCCTGACGCACAACCTTCAACGAAGGGATGCCCATTTACGCATGTCTCCACGCAGAAGACGCTCTACCTGAGAATCGAACCGGACAGCGTCTTACTGTGAGGCGACAACGCTACTGCAGCACCACCACCCCTCAGTAACTTGGCATTTTGTTGGCTGGCTTGATGTAGCCATAGAGCCTCCTCAGACTCCTCCTGCCTCCTACTGCAAATACTTAACACAAGGGCCTCCCTATCATGGTAAGGTTTCATCATGTTAACATGGTACACTTTGTGCCCCTGCCTCCTGCCTAGCAGTTCTACCATGTAGTTGACATCACTCACCTTCCTTACCACTTTGAAGTGTCCCTCCAAAGCTGCCTGCAATTTATTGTATCTGACAGGAATGAGAACCATAACCTGCTGTCCCACAACATACTCTTGGGCCCAAGCATTCCTGTCATATCAGACCTTTATCTGCTGTTGAGCTCCTGCCTGGTTCTACTGGGCCAAGCCTTTGAGCTCCATTTGCCTTGTCCTAAGGTTTAGGACATATGCCACAACAGACTCCTTGTGGGAGTCACACTCACCATCCCAGTCATCAGGAATCAAATTTAAAGGCTCCCTCACCCTATGCCCATACAGCAACTCAAAGGGTGAAAAACCTGTGGCACCTCTCTGTATGCAAACAGCAGATGGGGCAAATATTTGTACTTCTTTCTCTCTTAAACTGGTCTGCAAATGCCTGTAGCATGGTCTTTAGTGTAGAATTTAACCTCTTCTCAAGACCATCAGTCTGGGGATGGTAGGGTGTTGTTTTTAGATCCTTCACCCCACAGCGCATCCAAAGACAAGCCAGCAGGTCTGACATGAAATTGGCACCTCTGTCCATCAGTATTTCTCTCGGGAAACCTACCCTGCTGAAAATCTCTAAGAAACCAACTTGCCACCTTCTTTTCCTCGATGGAGGACAGAGCCACCACCTCAGGGTATCTAGTAGCATAATCTACTACTACCAGGATATACTTCTTCCTTGTGGAACTTGGGATACTCAGAGGCCCCACAATATCCATAGCTACCCTCTGAAATGGCTCCTCAATCACAGGCAAAAGCCTCAAAGGAGCTTTGACCTTGTCTCCTGCCTTGTCTACTTTTTGGCACTGCTCGCAGATCCTGCAGTACTCTGTTACATTTCCTGCAATCTCAGGTCAATAAAAGTTCTGCTTAATACAGCTCTTAGTATGCTTTATGCTCATATTACCTGAAAAGGAATGTCATGAGCTATGGCTAGAAGTGCCAGATGGTAGGCTCTAGGCACTACCAACTACTGTATTACCTCACCCTCTAGCCCTCCCTCGGGGTCCCCCCTCTATACAGTAATCCCTTGTTCCAATATATTGACTTCCCCTTTCCTTGAAAATCAGGTGCCTTCCCAGCTACCTCCCTCAAGCCTGTTAGTGTAGGGTCCAAGAGCTTTTCCCAACTCTATCTTTGTAACTCTTCTCAGCTCCCTTTTCACAGGAATTCTGGTATCCTCTGACAGCGGTGCTTCACTCTCAGCCTGAATACTACCACTCACCTCTGCCCTTGCAGTCACCCTATCCAGGGGAACACCAGTACCTACCAGCAGCTGTGGCTCACCTTCAGGCTCACTGTCACAGGGTCGCTCCCTCCCTGAAATAGCCAACTCACTAGCCCTGGTTTCAGGTGTGGGACCTGTCTGGGTTTCCCCAGGTACCAGACCCACATGCCTGTCTCCAAGCCTGACTGCATGTAACTGCATGCACACAAGGTACTGCATTATCAAAATAATTCTCTATCAAGACATCTGCTGGGATATCCTCATACACACCTACTTGCTTGCTTCCTTTTCCACCCTCCCTGTCAAGGCGGATCCTGGCCAAAAGCCATTTGGGATGGAGTCCCTCCTAAAGGTCTGACTGGAATGGACTGCCCAAGTAAGTACTGCTCCTCTTTAACCACTGTAGGCTTTATACTGGTTATGTCAGAGGCTGTGTCTCTCTTGTCAGTGGCCTGTTTTCCATCCACTAAGATAAGATATATCCTCTGGAGATAGTTTGGTGCCCTGTTGTCTCCAGACAACTTATCACTGGAATACTGTTAGTCCCACTTGCTGGCTCCCCCACCCTTTGATTTCTCCTTGCATCCGCGGACATCTGTACGATACATGGCCACACTGGTTACATTTAAAACATTTAATCTTTGATCCTGGCCATGTACCTGAACTAATTGCTTCCCCTGTTACTGGTGGACTCTGTTATGGTGGTTTAGGCTGCCCACCATGGGTTCCCTTATATCCACGTGCAGCACTGGGTACCCCATTCCTGTGTAGTGATGCCCTGCTTGCTGAGTAGAGATCTCCATTTTTCCCCACCTGATCTGCAGACTTACACTCTCAGTCTGCCAACCATATTCTCACGTCCTCAGGTAAAGTGCTAAGGGCTTGTTCCCTCACCAAAAGGTCTACCAGTCCTTCAAAAGTGGTGACTTGACACCCACTAACCCACGTATGAAACAACTGCTTAACTCAGCAATATAATCACAGACACTTTCATTTGCCTTGCAGCTATGCTCAAGAAACTTTTTTTCTGCAAGTTTCAAATGTTAACTTAAAACATTCAAGTAAACATTTCTTTACTTTGTCATAGTTTAAACAATCAATATCAGACAATTTAGAAACAACAGTTGCAGATTTACCATAGAGTAAGGGGGTTAGGAACTGTAGCCAGATCCCTTGGTCAACATTATACTGTTTACATACCCTTTCAAATATATGAATAAAACTATCAAAATTATATTGCTTCTGGGGTTCAATTATTCCCTTCCCCATTACCTCCATGACCCTGGCAAAGAGTCAACATCTCCCTCTCATGTTGAGGCTGCTTCTCATTTTCTTCATCCTCCCAACCCCACAGTCTCTCTGATGATTCTTATTCCATCTGTTTCTCCTCTTCTTCAGCCACCAAATGCCACAGTCTGTCTGCTGATTCTAATTCCAAATGTTTGGCCTCCAGTTTGTCTGTTTAACTCCAGATGGATTTGTAAGTCCTCTAAGGAAAAAAAGTGAACTATCCTGTTTTTGAGGGTTGCAAATTCCCATCACCAGTCTGGTTATCCTTTTGGTTGCCTCTGGGTGCCTCAGCCCTGTATGTGGGAGTCTGTGTGGGTGCCGCTGTCCTGTGTGTGGTAGTCTGTGTGGGTGCCTCTGTCCTGTGTGTGGTAGACTGTGTGGGTGCCTCTGTCCTCTGCGGGAGTTTGTGTGGGTGTTCTTGTCTTGTGTGTAGGAGTCTGTGTGGGTGTCTCTGTCCAGTCTTGCTGTAGTGCTGTCTTGGTCTTGTGTGAGTGTCTCTGTCCCATGTTGTTGTAGTACTGTCTTGCTCTTCTGTGAGTGTCTCTGTCCCATCTGTGGGCATCTGTCCTGTGTGTGGCTGTCATTGTGGATGTCTCTGATCTGTGTGTCTGGGTGTCTATGACCTGTGTGTGGGAGTCTTTGTCCTGTTTTTCTGTAGTGCTGTCTTCATGTGTGGGTGTCTCTGTCCTGCCTTGCTGTAGTGCTGTCTTTGTTGTCTGTGGATGTCTCTGTCCTGTCTTGCATTACTGTTGTCTTTGTCATGTGTGTGTGTTTCTGTCATGTCTTACTGTAGTATTGTCATTGTAGTGTGTGGATGTCTCTGTCCTGTCTTGCTGTAGTGCTGTCTTGGTCTTGTGTGTATGTCACTGCAGTACTGTCTTGGTCTTCTGTATGTGTCTCTATCCTGTGTGTCAGAGTCTGTGTGTGTGTCTCTGTCTTGTGTGTAGGAGTCTGTGTGGATGTCTTTGTGCACCTCTGTGGAACTGGATACCTTGATGCAGTACAGAGGCTTGTTGTAATGTAACAACATTGCTACTAAATGCCAGTCTGCGTGTGCATATACCTCTGTGAGTGGTTACCTTACTGTGGTGCTGAAGCTTGTTATAATGTAACACTAGTACTAAATGCCAATCAGTGTGTGTACCTTTATGCAGTAATAGTGTCCCTAATTGTAATAGCCTGAGTGTATTAACACTTTATATGGTGATCATTACATGTGTTGGATGAGCTTAACATGGAAGGGGATGTGGCAGCAATGTGGTCACACCTTACATCCCACCTGGGTAGGGCCCACAACTTGAAGCTTGTTGGTGGCCCCCAAAATGCTAAAATTTGCCCTGTATGTTTTAGTGCTATGAAAAGGGAATTGGGAGAAGAATCAGTCTACAGTGGTTTGACACCTGCTATGATTTTAACAATTGAAAAGTATCTAGTTTTTGCTTTTGTTATTTATGTTTTATCGATTTTTATGTTTTTGGGTATGCTTCTCTTACTGCGTTTTTTTAACTCAATATTCATACTCTTGTTTTTGTATGTGAAGAATGTTAGACAGTGTGTATTGGATATGTTTACTACAAAAGATGATTCTGTTCAGATTGTGGAATCCTTTATAAGCTAGTCTACACTAGCAATTATGTGTTAATCTTGTAGTATCCAGGGAAGACCACTTAGACAGCTTGACCACCTCACTGAAAATAAGTTAAGAGATGCTGGCTGGCATCAGACCTTCATGAGAGGTGGGAGCCAAACTTGGAGAATAAAATTCAGTAGAGGAGGAAGAAACTTTACTTCTGCAAGAGTGTCAGTCTGCAGACATAGTATGCAGGACAGGATGTTAATAATTAATGACAGCAGGCCTGGGACTATGATAGATCTTTTGGGACACTGGAAATAAAAGAGCTTGGTAATGACAGAAACTGTCCACATTTTATCCATAGTCATTTAAGTACTTGAAGAGCCATTTGGGGGTGTTCTAGACAAAATTTTAATTATTTGGATGATTAGGTAGGAGTGAATGATCCATGGATTTAAAGGTTTGTGAAAATGGCAACTGGTAGTAAATATTTGTCAGTGTTACAGTAAATAGTATCAGCCACCAACTATAAAGTATTTTAGGAATTCTGTTTTGGAGATGATTATCTGTCATTAATTATTTGTCTTTACAATAATTTTTCAGTGTTCATGTCATGGATAATATGATTGCTATGTATTTTCTGTAGTGGGTTTTGATGGGTTGGATGTTTTTAAGAAGAGAAAATAATGGAACTTTTCTATTTAATGTGAACAATTACAGTGAACAGTGAGAGACTGAATATGAACAACAGAAGCTGGTAAATAAAAGAAGTAGCTTTTTTAGTAAGTCTAGTATATAGCTGGGGGATAGAAGTGGATTTATACAGAATTTTATTAAGAAAACATCAGACTTAGTTTCTATTAAGAGGTTTAGCGCTGGTAAATATTTGTTGAGTGATGGAGATGAAAAAAGTTATTGGTTAGTTCAGTAGCTTTTGAAGGTTATTTTGTGAGCTTCTGAGTGAGACATGAGTCCTTTGTTGCTGTCTGACAAGTCTTTTGAGCATTCTTCAGGGTTTCCTAATAGGGCTCTTATGTCTGATGTAAAGTAACTTTTTTTAGCTATGTTAGAAGCTATTCTTGTCTGGTTTATAGGATTTATAAAGTGAGAGTGAGCGGGGTGAGGCTACCCTTCCACTCCTCCCAGGCAGAATCTCTCATTCATTACTAATTTTATTTTATAAATTAGTTAAAAGTTCTCACTACCCCTTATACTGGGCTGCTTGTCTTACATAGGGAGAAGTTCAGTGGAAGAACTGAAGAACAGTACCGGGATGCATTATAGACTGTAGTGGAGCCCTGTAGAAGGGTTGGAGATGGTTAATGAAACTGGTCTTTTTACTTTAAGGAAACTGACGGCAGCTGAAGACAGGAGGGATAATAAGTCTTTCAAAGGGCCAAGGAGAAATGAAAGGAGGTGGTCAGAAAAGGAATTAGAAAAAACAGAGTTAGCTAGGATCTAATTGGAGCAAAAAGTTGAATGGGTAAATCTGAGGAAGACCGGGTGTTGGGAGAGGTGGGAGTCATAATAACCTGAGGAAGGCTGTGCAGGTTGATGGTGTGCTTAAGATGCTTTTTTCCCCCCAAGGCTGAGATCTCAGAGTACTGTTAAGAGTTTTTATCCAACCACATATTCAGTGAGGTTTGGGCACCCTTGAAGGGGGTGGGAAAGATACTTTCTGCATAGAAGAATAGGATTTGTTTAAATATGGTTAGGGTTGATTGGAAAGAATGTAGACAAATGCAGCATACATGCATACAAGTATTTCTATTGCTGCCTACACATATTTTAGTAGTTATTGGGGAAGAAGCTAAGGTTTGGGCATGTTGATGTCTTTTATTAATAGCCCTGACCCTCCCAATGTTACCTGATCGATCACATCTGTGCACTGAGTTAATTGAAATTAGGAAATGATGCTAGCACTGCCTCTTATCTGAAGCAAGTTTCCAAAATTAAAAATTATATTGAGTCACATATGCCTCAAGGTTGTCAAGTTGTTCAGAATATTTCATACATTCATTCATTCATAGATATTCCAATGCCACTGAGTCTTACGACCATTCACAGTTTTCCACTACCTTCTGTCAGACCACACCTCCTTTCTCCAGGAGGACTGTACCAATCAATCTTGAAGCAAGTTTGTGGATACCAACATAGTCATCTAGTTTGCTTGAAGAAAGATAGTGAGTCATACTTCTTAACATGCTGGGGAAGTTTGTTCCAGAGTTTAGGGAGGTTCTGGATTATAAAGTATTCCTCCACCATGTCTTATTTATCAGTTGGTGAATATTAGGTCCCTCATTCTAGCATTGGTGAGGATATGGGATTTGCAGAGAGAGACAAGAGGTATGAGACAATAGGGTCTCTAATGCAATGGTACGCAAGACAGAGATCTCCTCTCAAAGGTCTGTAAACATTAAATAAAGGGATAGAGCATACAGCTGATCTTATTAGCTCAGGAACTGATTTTTCTTTTTAGTTTAATTTTTTTTAATTGTTTGATATATTTAGTGAGATAAATCCCAAAAAGGGGCATGCATTTGACAATTGTCCTGACTGATGCTGAGTGTAAGAGACCGACTACCTCTTTAAACCTTGATTATATTCCTATGGCAATTAGCTCACCTAAATAAAATGATTTTCTGACAACCATTGTCACATGATGATGAAAACAGAGGGAGCTATCAACCCAAGTGCCTACATCCCTGACCACATTTTCATTTTGTAGTGGTGTGTTGTCTATACAGAAGGGTTAGAGGATGGGTAGTCGACCAAAAGTGATGACACTGCACTTTTTTGTATTTAGTCTGAGCCCATTTTAGTACACCAAGAGTTTACTAGGGAAAGTACATTCCAGAGGTTTTGGCTGTCATACGGTGACTTAATGACAACTTCTAGAGTGCAGACCTATACGAACTTTGTTAGCCAAATGTCTTGGCTCTCTGCTTGGAGATCTGAAAAGCAAATGCCAAAAAGAGGAGCTCTTTGGGATGCTGCTGTTCGTATTCATACTTTTTGATGAAGTACCTGCAACTTGCACTCTGTAGTTTCTGTCACTCAGACAGTTTGACATCCATCTTACCACATGAGTCGATTTTTAAAGCATTTAGCTTTTGAATGATGTCAGCATCAGAAGTGGTGCTGATGGCCTTGGCCAGGTCAAAATATACCATGTGCACTTCATGACCACCACCTACAGCCTCCGTAACATTTTCAAAGATGTTACCAGATTAAATAAGCAGGATCTACCCTTCACAAAGTCAAACTGTTGGGCATTCTGTCTAACATGAATCTTGATATCACAGTTTATGATGTTAGTTATGAGGTGTTCCATGACTTTGGAGCTGAGGCTTGTAAGGTTGACAGGTCTGCAATTATCCAGGTTGGGTGTAAATTCACTCTTAAGGAGGGGCATCAACACTGTAGTGTGCCACTCATCAGGGTCAAAACCAGTAGCTGAATGGTGAAACAGTCTGAGGAGTGTGTCTGCATGTGCATATTATTAAAACATTGTAGTGTGCCACTCACCAGGATCAAAACCAGTAGCTAAATGGTTAAACAGTCTTAGGAGTGTGTCTGCATATACATATTATTAAACATTATTTGTTGCATTTAGGTGGACTATTGCTAAAGATTTCTGGGGACAGTGTCTAGTTCAAGCTGATCTCTGTGGCATAGAGGTCGAAATACCTGACTAAACTCTAGATGACACTTGTTTGAGAAGCGGCACCGTAAGATATTGGAGCTGTGAAGAGGGGCAGTGGTCACCTGTCCAATCCCAAGAGGAGAGAAAGGTGGTTTGATCCTATTACCTGGTACATGCACAGAAGTATAAACGTGTATCTGGCAGCACAGCCGTCACTAGGAGAGTCTTTCTTAACTGGAGCAGGGAAGAATTGTATGGAACCATACATAGTTCTACAAGGTAGCTGCATATATTGGAGTTTAACTGGGTATTAATCTGACATCCCATAACTTGTCAGACTGGCCCACTCTTTAGCTCCCTGCCTCATCTTACAAGAAATGAGTTGGCTGATGAAGCTTCAACCTTATACAGAAAGCAAATAGGACATAGGGCTCTTTCCTTGCCTGGAGATTGAGTGAAGCAGGCTGTCTGCCTTCATAGACAAATGCATGGGTGACTGGGAGCAGGTAAGAGATCTATTGGGCAAGGTTGTGCAGATGAAAAACAAAATTACTTAGTCCATGGCTTGGTTAAATAACATTGTTTGATGTATTTTTCACAAGTAAATACTAGGCAGAAGTATAGCTGGTTCAACCAGCACCCTGGGTTAGTAATATCATCTAGCGTCCAACCCTTTCAGCTCTTTAAGTGAAGAACAAAAACACACTTCATTGACAGTAATAAGCCGAACAATAAGTGATTGTCTTATTACAGTTGGATCTACGTCCTCCCCTCAGCTCTTGTGTTCATGAGCTAAAAAAATTAAAAATAGTAATTTACGTTCCTTCTACAGGCACACCAATCAGGTGGCCAGATGCATGACATGCTCCCCCCCTCCTGCTCCAGCCATTCAGGTCCTGTTTCTGTGTCCCTGCCCCCAACTCTCCTTCAGCACATCCTGCCTGCATGGAATGCTATAGCACTCATACTCTCATACAATCATACATTCATATACACATGCACACACCTATCTGACTCCCTCACTCACTCCCCTGTGACTACCTCACAGGGAGACACACATTCCCACACCTTTCAAATATACTCACGTACACACCTCACACTCCTCCTAACCATACCTCTCAACATCTTAGCACAAAAAACCTGGACAAAGCCAAAAATTATGGCAGTACAAAGACTCAAAAATAGGGACACATTTTAAACACTGCTCTTATAAACTTAGAAAGTTGCTAGAATAAAAGGTGTTGTGTTACCATGCATTTTTGGAAGGATAAGAAGTATGAAACTCACATGACCCTCATTATTTAGTGAATTCAATCCTCACCGATTTGCCACAAAAATCCAAAAAATTACAAATTTTGTGAGGGACAGACCAAAAAAATGAGGCAAAAATCTGGACATTCTGTGAAAATCTCTACAGCTGAGAGGTATGCTCCTAACCCTACTTTAACACTAAACTCCACGGTACTTACCTCTACCACGATGAATTAACAAAGCTTTTAGCTGCATTCACTAGTGTGGTGTGATAGGAGTAGCCACGTTAATCTACCTGACCAAATGATTTCATGAATTGCTCAGCACACAGAGGTCTTGTTGGAGGCAGTTTAGAGGAGAGAGAGCACATGGCTAATTGCCATATGCCTCTCCCCCTGTCTGTCTCATTAGCATACAGTATGGCTGAGGAGACAGCCCAATATGATGTGGCAAGTCTTCATGCTAGAGCACCAGGTTAGGGCTGTCTTTGAATTCAGAATGTTGCAGCTGCATGCACACATCATCATGTGCACCTTCTGGTAACCTTTATGAAGCAGTATTGTGCCATGTAATATATAAAACATTCCTGTGTAGGTTTCATCATTTGGAAACAATGCCTTTATAAAATAAGTGTTTTTGAAAAAGATTTATTGTTACTATGAGCTGCTTGTCTGAATTAATGTTTGCCTTTATCTAAAAACGAAGTAACATATGCAAAAAGTAGCATCATTATAGGAGATATTGAGGAAAAATGATGAAATAGTAATGTGGAACCTGGAACAAAAAATAAATATTCAACTTTTATAACTAACTCATGACAGAATTTTAAAGATTTCGTCTCTGTACACCTTAAAATCTAAGGAGATTTTATTTAATGTTGACAGTAAATAAAATGCTTTTTTATACTTACCTGCCATATCGCTGACAACTTCATTGCATAAACATCAAATCAGTCCAGTTTTCTTGCAATGTAAATTTTACTAACTTGAATACTGTCATTAAAATCATTATTTTGTCTCTTTTGATAATATACATTCTGGTGAATTTCCACATTACAAGTGCCGTCATAAATACCCATACAATTTAACTTGTTTTGCATATGCATCCAGATCTGTTTGGTGTTTAGACATTCCCACAAGATATATAAAATATCTGAGGCATCTGTTTTATAAGCTATATGTCTGTTATTTTGGTCTGGGAAATACGAATCCTTTGTAGCTAGTGTGAGGTATGTGTTATGTAAAACTAAGAACTGAGTATAAGAAAGTTTTTTAAGAAGGTATAAGTTTTACTTGTTTACCAGATATTTGCATAATAAAACATTATTTAATGTTGCATCGTGTGACACCCATATTGAGGAAAAAATAACAATATTGCAGTGAATGGAGCATGGTGATTATGCTCTGATATTCTTCTGACAAATGAGTTAGGGGATCCTATAGTGCAAGATCCGATCTTACCAATTGTTAAGCAATCCCTGCTTCTCTTGTGAAGACTGGGTATCGTACTAGGCATACCTGCAATCAAATGACAGTGTCAGAATTCAAAGCAGACTTTTTTGCTAGTAATATTCCCTGTTTTTTTTTTGTTGTTGTTTGTTTTTTAAAGTGGCATGCTGTCTTTTTAACAGCTGCCACTAAATGCTTATGTCTTTGAAAGCCATCAAAAGACTTTTTTTTTTCTTTAACCAGTAGTATATGGAACAGATGAAGCTCTATGCCCTACAGAGAATTATTGCTGGGTCTCTGATCTTAACTCTAAATTATGTGTTCTCAACATGGATGCCAAGATTCTCAAGGTGAATTTCTTGGCATTTATGTCTCAAACACATAATACTATGGTTACAATCATAGACCTGTCTCTCGTCTTGTATATCTGAATAAGACAATGAGGCTTGAGTGTTCATTTAAGTATCACCAAAACACAAGTTCAAACTAGGAAACAACACAAAAAAGGCTGAAGGCTGAGTCTCGACCACCACAAACGTTGTAACAATATAAAAAAGGTTTATTAAATAAAGCGCTTTTTGTCCTACACAATTGTGGGACTTCAGATAAAAACAGTTTACACACCACTGTAATAAATATTCACTCCTGGTCACAAGTTCACAACTAGCAATGCTGATAGGCTAACAACTCTATCAAGTGTTTTAACTAATGATAAAACATATTTGTACATTTATCTATACATACATATGTAGAACTGTACAAAGATTTATAAAATTAATCAGACTTAAATATTGCCTATGTATGTAAATGGATCGTTTTAAAAATGTTTATAAAATAATAACAATATATATATATATATATATATATATATATATATATATATATATATATATATATATACAGCAATAAATGCATCAAATATATATTAATGTGTGTATATGTAATAATATGTATACTTTTGTAAACATATTTATATCTCAACCAATCCAGACAGGTTTCCTAGTTAAGCTCTTCAACTTCAAAATACAATTTATAGAACATGTTTCATTTAAACCTGGGTATGAACATGCATTAGTGTGTAACTGCCAGCAAAGTTCCAATATCTCTATGTATACAGAGTCAGGGCCACCCCTACCATCCGACTGAATACAATCTACTGCTCTAAATAAAAATTTATAGTTGAGGTTCTCTAACGTGTGTTTGGCTAAGACATTGGGCAGGATTCACGAAGCCTCTGTGTAAGAGTTACAAGGCTTACACGGAGGCTGCAGTTAAACGGTGTGACGTCAGCATGCCATGCATATTCATGAGGGCATGCTGACTCACACCCAAAGCTAACACGGTCTGTGTAAGAAAGTAGGGGGCGTGTCCGTAGGGCGAGCCCTGCAAACGGACATGCCCCCAGAAGAGTAACAGTCCCGAAAGTAAACCCCCACGACAGAGTCCGCGTAAATGTCAATAAACACAAAACAACACATGCCCCCAGTGACTGTAAACATAAAATGGAAAAATGAATGTTATATTTTTTTTTATAAGTTTTAAAGATGTTTGCCCATGAGTGCGCTCGTTTGCGCGGGCGTGCCCATCGCTTAGCCACAGTTAGCAGTCAGTGGAAAAGCATATAAGATCTAAATATGCAAAGTAAGCCAAGAAGCAATAGCATAGCGGTAGAGACGTCGGCTGAAGAGGAGGCAGTCATGGTTTGAGCCCCCACAACATCAATTTTTATTTTTAGTGAAATAAGCACAAAACAATTCCCTGACATATATGTACATGTATAAAATTATTTTTATGTAAAATGTAATGAAATGGGCCATGTATTATGAAGAAATGTGTAATAATAAAAAAAAACAAATGTCAGAAGTGCCTATAGCTGAGCTACACTCTAACAAGCTGAGTATATCTGACCGTAGGTGAGCAGTGGTTTAACAGGTGTAAAATGAGTACCCGTAGGTGAGCAGTGGTTTAACAGGTGTAAAATGAGTGCCCGTAGGTGAGCAGTGGTTTAACAGGTGTAAAATGAGTGCCCGTAGGTGAGCAGTGGTTTAACAGGTGTAAAATGAGTGCCCGGAGTTGAGCAGAGTTCTAACACGCTGAAACTGTGTGCCCGCAGCTGAGCTGAGCGTAATATGCGTGCTGACAGCCAAATGACGCGTAAACCAGCGTAACCCGTTTGCGCGGAGCTGCGCACCGCGCCAACAAGCTAACTGGCGGGCAACTTTGAGCAAGCTGTATCAAAACTGCCTTTACACAGACACACCTTCTAGCCTGTGTAGACAGTCATAAAATATAAAAAGCAATGGCCAGGCTCGAACACAGGATACCATGCACCATAGTCAAAGTACTGAACCACTAAGCCATGACAGTTGCACTTTGAAATGCAGTAATAGCATATATATAGGAATGAATGGAAAGAGAAGCATGACAAAGCAGGTTTTGTGAAGCTGATACATTTCCAAAATGGCCAATCACAGATAAGTGCGGGAAAAACGGCATATATAAGCCCCATAGGCGGGAATACACAGCATAACTGATTGTGGAACTGATTTGCAGTCAGGATGGCAGGTGTAGGAGAGGGTAGTTGCTTCTGAGCACAGAGGTGGGGCGTTGAGGAGTCCAAATATATGGTTTGGCTCCTCATCCATGATCATGAGGCCCAACTCATGCAGGGCCAGGTCCTGTGGGGAGCATATAGGGCTGAGGCGTGGGACCGGTTGGCACATGATCTCACCAGTGCCACAGGAATACCAAGGACTGGTGAACAGGTCCGTCACCACCATGCGGACCTGAAGACATGGAAGCAGGACCAACTGAACCGTTGGATCCAGGAGGCCCGGCAAATGCCAAATGCCCCACTACTGAGTAAGTTACATGTAATTATTTATGTAGAAAGTTAACCTAGCTGATATTATGGAGATGTGTATTCCAATATTACTTAATTTATATTGCAGCTGCAGGTGTCCGTTCCACGAATCGTCGAGCCTATGCCGATAGGCTTGTGCGGTTCCGCCACCAGGCAGGTTAGTAATTCTCTCCCTGTAACTGTTAAAAAATATAAGTATGACAGATTGCAAAAGAGTGCAGTGTAGTCACCTATTAATATAAAGTGCAAGTAACAGTATAAGAGAGATTCTGCTAGTACAGTGTGATTACATAAGTGTGATGCAGCCTGTAATCCAAAAATAAAAATGAAACAAGTCTGAAATAAAGATGTTCCACCTGTAATATAATAGTACATAACCTGCAGCAGGCTGAAAATTACAGCTACACAAGCTGAGTAAAACACATGTGTGAAATATATCCCTGTTTAAATTCTGAAACATGACGCAAGTGAGACTGTTGGAAAGGATTGTTATAACCAAGTAAAACATGTCAATAAAGCCTAGAATTAAGTACCATCCTGAATTTTAAAAATAAAACATGTGAGAGTGTGAGAAAGAGGTATGAATCCACCAATAAAGTTATAATAACTCCTGAATAAAGTATACTGCAGTCAGTACAGAATGAAATGAATGTGACAGGCACAACTAAACAGTGAAATGTGTGGAATAAAGTACTGAAGCTGGAATGTGTGTCCCACAATTTGGATATGTTGCTCTCAGTTTGCAATATGCAGATAGTATGGTTGTATGAAATACCAAACATCCACAGTTGTCTAGAGCCATATAAAGCAAATGTAGCAGGATGCTGTAGCTGAACAGAGCCAGATATTAATGTGTATGAATAAAAATGAAATGTATATTATTGATGTAGCAGTAACATTCCTATCACCAACATGCATACGTTTACACATAGGAAACTGTAGTCAGACCTGTAGTGTGTATATATCTGCAGCTAGTAGAAATGTACAGCATATGTATAGGTATTTGAAGTTGTTAATGAAATATTTCTTCACCCTACCCTATAACCACAAATAATCCATTCCACGTGAAATGGGTATGTGTATTCACAATTAACTCCCCTGGACAATTGTCCTGTTGGTTCATACATATATGCATGTACATTGATGCATGTGCTCTGTTCATACAACCAAACCTGATGGCCTGTTGCCATCAATCAACCCTGCATGTTGTTGGATTGTGTACTGTTGTTCAAATTATGCATGTGTTATGCTTGCTGTTCAATGGCTTGAATTTATGGGTGTTTGGTTAATGGGAATACTAATGCATGCTGTTACAACTAATTGTGAATGGTATTGCACATTACTAACCAAAACTGTCATTAAATAATGCAAAACATAGGACAACAGGGAAGGCGGGTTCCAGCGGACCCACCTCTCCCACCTCAGCTGGTGAGTGCACCTGGCAGTAGTACCCAGGCCGGACCCTCCTCTGGTGGTCCTGTGCCACCTGTGGGTGGAAGCGCTGCAGGGGATGGGGCTCATCCCCCCTCTGCAAGCTTGGCCGGAAGAGAACATCCACTCACCCTCCGTAGTGTCCGGACTGTGGTGCGTAGGGAGATCAGGCACGCTGTGCTTGGGCCCCTACACCAGCTTGAGGCACGGGTGGCACAACTCATGGGCGTGCCTGCTGCCCGTCCTACACAGCCCCCAGCACAGCCCCGTCCTGGGCAGTGAAGGCACAGTGGCAACTGCCCATGGGTTGGGATCTCAGTTCCACATTTGCCATCTGTGGGCTCATGGGCTCGAGATATCCAAACATCCGTCCCCGTCAATTGTGTAACCCCCCCCACATGTGTCATACACCACCCCTGCATGCATCTTTTTTGTCTTGTCTGTTAACCTCCCCTACCTACCTCCACAGCTATACCGACTTCCTGTACCTGACATACCACTCTCACCTGAAAAAAAAAAAAAAAGGGCACTCTGTACCCACAAAAAAATTACGCCCCATACATAGCTGCCCATTTTGCACACATGTCTGCTGGACATGTAAACTGGCAATTACAATTGGCTGTACAACAAATATTGTTGTCCTCACACCTCTCTCAGGGGTTGAAGGTTTCAAATGTCACACCAAATTACAAACATATGCACAGCTGTTGCTGACGAAGAAATGGGCAACTATGGGCCTTTCCTACATCCCTCCTGCAAAACCCGAGCTTGTTTTCCTACTGTCCTACCCTCTTTGTGCCCCCTTTTTCACCACTTTCCTATCTCCCCATTTTCTTTTCTTTAAAAGAAAATAGTGCGGGTGTGCACGAGAGTAAGCACTTTTAAGCAGTAGTAAGCGGGTGTGCGTGAAGCTAAGCAGCAGTGCGCATGCGTGACCTCCGCGCAAACCAGCGCTAACCCACTTACAACTTCTTAAAAGTGCCTTAGTCATTCTGAAGGACAAGGCCTGTAGTTTTCTCAGCAGCAAAATAAAATACCTCCATCAGTCTCGAACCCAGGACCTTGGAAACACTAGTCTGCATGACTTACCACTAAGCCATGACTGCTATATAAGAACATTGCGCTGAAAGAAATATATCATAAAATAGTAGGAATTAATATGTAAAGGGAATATAGCAAGTCTAATACACAAAGCATGTCATGTATATTTACTGTCAAATCTAGTGGATTTGTAAAATAGCACTGTGTGATGAGAAACAGCCATGCTAGTGGGTAGCTAGTAGGTAATAATGTCACAGTAGCATCTGGCAAACCACACACATAGTCAGAGCAGGATAAACACCGCCATAGTTGAATAGTTAAGAGCCCAGACATAGCAACTGTGACTGAGTTACAGGGATGTCCCTGATGTGAAAACAAATGTCAACTGTGCCCCACTGACACCCTGTGAAATGTACTAACAGTAGGCAGAAAGGTGTAACTACACATGCAATGGTAACTATGAATTACTGAAAGTATGCACCACTTGCATGTCACAAATGGTGTAGTAATACATATGCTCGAAATAACCCACAGTCACAACTGCAGAATATCAGAATATTTCATTGGAGTATCCCACTGATATGTACCATTACATGAGGCTGATAAAAGATGCACCTGAGAGTATCTGAGGCCTGCTCAGCAGCATGATCAAATACCCTTGTAAGTGTCAAGGCACACACCATGGCCAAACAACACTGCATGCAGTAACACCCTGCCACAACAAACACATAGGGAATTGCTGCCCAAACAGATATAGCAAGCATTACAAGCTGTGAATGTAAATGGAAAATAGGAAAGCCATAGCAACACATTACAGGAAAGACACCTAGCTGGCATACAAGGAGTGAATGTAAAGGGCAAATATTGAAGCCATAGCAACAGATTGCAAGAGCCACTGCTATATACAAGTTACACCACAATCCCCACAGGAAAGCACACACACCCATATATACAGTATTTCGAGTCGTAGGTGTCAGTTTACATACACACGGAGAAGAGGACACTGGAGGAAGGAATACTCAGCTTACAGAACAACATGCATTGCAGTGTCTACAACACAGCCTGAAATATGAGAGACATACCAACCCTTACACTCACAGAACAGTGTCCACAGCAAACCAGCATGGTCCCCACCCTGATAATCTGAAAGGGCTACGCCTACCTAACAGACCTTATTATAGCACTGTCCTGAAATCACAGTGAGAACTGCAATCACTACACAACAGGCTGCATGCAGTTAGTAAATGCTGGCTAACAATTGGTGCAGAGGCCATCACATGGACATGTGCAGATACCTACAAAAGCATCCTGTACTCCCAGTACACACATGAAATACTTTCATTGCACCCTCTGGAGGTAGAGAGAGAGAGAGAGAGAGAAAGAGAAAGAAAGAAAGAAAGAAAGAAATAAAAAAAAAAAACAGTAACAACAAAACAAAGAGGTTGACAGCAGGCCAAGTAACTGCAAGCCTACGCAAACAGCTGCAACAAACACAGGTAATGTAAAGTACTAGTATAATAGTCTACATACTGTGAACCCTCCAGATGTGTTATTGGTCTGTATCTATGTATATGAAGATGTGCATAGGGCCGGGGACATACTGCAACTGTCACTGAAGGCTCTACATACATATGTATGTGAAGGTAGCTATGTGCACATAGCAATGTAGGTTGTAGTGCAATGTACAAGTAGGTTGTACAGTAATGGATGTTCATCAGTACGTTACTGTGTGTATACATATGTGGAACTAAAAAGGAGTATATACATATATATCTATCATGTGTATACGTATGTATATCGAGATATGTATGTTTATATATATATAATATGCATATGTGTATACATAGATAGAGAGGGATGTAGAAATACATAGACATATATAGTTTCACAGTGTCATAGTTTAGTACTGGGCTATCTGCACACAGTGTACAGAATAGATTTAGAAAATTGCGCCTTTGTATAGTAGTGACACAGTGAAAACCCCCTTACATAATAGCATTAGTTTACTGTGCCTCTGTCTAGTAGTGACACAGAGATGACCCCTGGTGTCAACCTATGATCTCCTATCCACTCATCAAGAATTCACATGAAGAGAGTCAGTGAGGGTCTCAGCCTAACATGAACTGGGATCCTGTTCCACAGTATGGGAAGCCTCTGAGTTATGGATCTGTCCCTACAGTATGTCCTGTTCATATTTGTGTTGAGGTTTAAATCTGTAGCTCTTCTGGTTCTGATGGATTTGGATTTTACGAGGTGGAACATGTCCATCAATTCCTGATTGGACATGGCCTTGTATGTCAGGCACAGATCACCTCTAAGTAGGCAGTATGCTATGGAATAGAGCTGTAGTTTCTTTAGTCTAGCAGCATATGACATTTGTTGGAGACCCTTGATCCTCCTGGTGAGGTACTTATGGGGTCCCCCTAGCTGTTGCAAGTTCCAGGTGAGGTACATACCAAATGGGGCATAGTACACAGTCATGGACCTGATAAGGGAGGAGTATAGGAGTACAATGACCTCCTTTGATCTGGATGTGAATCCTTTCATGATAAGGTGGGCAAGGTAGGAAGTCTATCCAACCACTTTGGCAACGTGGGTGTCAAATGAGAGGTCAGTATCGATTTGTGTCCCCAGGTCTCTAATTACTTTGTCTGTACTCAGTGGGTTACTGTCTATGTGATAATATGTGGGTACCTTGTCTTTCCCAAAGGGTATGACTATACAGTATTTGGCATGCAGTTTAAGGCCATGACTCCGGCACCAGTTGTCATTTTCAGTGAGGTCTTTCTGTAGGATGTATGTGTCAGCTGGTGTATCGACTATGGCGCCTAGTATGCAGTCATCTTTGAACATTGTCAGCCACTACCCTCCCATGTTTGCATCCACATCTGAGAAATAAATGCCGAAAATGAGGGGTCCCAGGACAGAGCCCTGTGGGACACCACTTGTGACTGGCTCTGAGTCTGACATGACACCAGTGATTTTGACTTTAGGTTTTCTATCCATTAGCTGGTTTGCAACCCATCTTGTGACATATGGATTTACATTAAAGCTGTTGAGCATGTCTATGATGCCAGAGTGGGGTATTGTGTTGAAAGCTTTAGCCAAGTCCAGGTAGGCTGTATGGACTGCTGTGCCCTCATCAATGGCTCTAGTGACTGTTTTGAAAAGGTCAACCAGGTTCAAAAGGCAGGATCTGCCCTCTACAAAGCTGAACTGGGTGGGATCAAGTGTCTGTAAGTCCCCAATGTCTCTGTGTATGAGTTCCATAATGATTCTTTCCATAGAGTTGCAGACCAGGCTGGTTAAGCTTATGGGGCGGTAGTTACCAGGGTCTGTAGAGGTGCCTCCTTTGTGGAGTGGGACTACTGTTGCTGTATGCCAGTGTCCAGGTACATATGCTGTAGTAAGGCTACGGTTAAATAGCATTATATGTGCGGGTTTAGCTCCTCTTGGAGTTCACGTAGCACGCAACCTGCAATACCGTCGGGTCCCATTGATGCTGTGTTTATAGCTTTGCTGAGGGCGGTTCTCAGCTGGACATCTGAGATGACAGGGAGGTTACAGTCAGCTGGGATAAGTAATTCCTCATTTGGGGGTGAGGGAGGGGAGAAATCTGCACTGAACCTGTCTGCCAGAATGTTGGCAATATCTGTGTGTTCAGTGTAGTTTTTGTCACTGTGAACTAACTCTGAACATATTTGAGGGTTTCCACTCAGGTGTCTAACATAGCAGAAGAAGGCCTTGTGGTTATCTATAGTGTCCATAGCGATTTTCCTCTCAATGTTGGCCTTGCATGTTTGTATGAGAGAATGTAGCTTTCTACTAGTGCTGATCAGAGATGCCTTATCTTTATGGGATTCTGCTCTGTCGTGCAGTAGCTACCTTCTTTTGTTATACAATTTGTTCATGACTGGGGTCCACCAGACAGGATGCCTGCCCTTGGTGGAGAGGGTCTTGGTTTTATTTGGGATTGCATGATCCATGCATTCTTGGAGATGTCCGTAGAAAGCATTTGTGAAGGAGTCTGCATTGTGGGATGTGGTTTCCACTGGCCCAGTGGGCTTAAAGGATACCAACTCAGTTTTAAGAAGTATAAATTCGGCATTTGAGAGGTTTCTCACTGTAGTCTTTTGTGTTGTGAGGGAGGTGGAATATGTATATCCAGGGTGATTAGTTAGTGGTCAGATGTGACTAGTGAGGGGTATACGTCCGGTGTGTAGCACATTGTCCCCATGTTTGTGATGATCAGGTCTAGTATATTATCTCCCCTTGTGGGAGAGGTGACTAGCTGTTCCATTGCATTTGACTTAGTGAATTCCGGGAACCTTTGGGCTAGGGTGTTTGGCCTAGAATAATGCACCCAGTGTATGTTAGGGTAGTTGAAGTCTCCCAATATGATGGTGTGTGGTGGGACATTCATATCCTCCAATGTCTTCAGGAAGGCTGACTGTGGTTCCTGAGATTGGGAGGGTGGTCTGTAACATGCTATCAGTTGTATAGCAGGTTTGCCTACGGTTATTTGCACCTGGATGGTCTCTGATGCTTCATGCATTGCCACTAACCTGGAAGTGTGGGTGTCCTTCATGAATATGGACACTCCCCCTTCCTTTGTGTTTTGGCCCGAGGTTTGGGGCCAAAAGGCATGATGCAAGGTATAGCCCTGTACTGCTGGTGTGCTCTCAGGAGCCTTGAACCAGGTTTCACTTACTGCACAGACATCGAGATTGATAGAATATGTACATACAGATATATGTAATACACACATACATATATAGATATATGTAGATACATATACATATACAGACAGATCTGACTGACAACAGATATGTCTGTATATGACTATCTCTCTCTGTCCCACCCCCTCTCACTCTCACTCTCCCTCTGTCTCTCTCTCTCTCTCTCTCCCCCCTCTCTCCCCACATCTATATGTATATATCTATATCTATATATACATATCATATATATATATATATATATATATATATATATATATATATATATACAAACATATATATATATATATATATATATATATATATATATATATATATATATATATATAAATATATATATATATATATATATATATATATATATATATATATATATATATATATATATATATATATATATATATATATATATATATATATATATATATACTGAGTGAGGCACATGTGTGCAGATGTATTGCAACAGGTGCCTGGTGACAAAGGCATGGAGTGAACACCAGTGTGGATACTGGAGTACCATACCCCATTCCAAAACACTGACACCATTAACCACCACATATGTGCATGCCTGCCCACCACTGCATGTGTCAGGGGGGAACAGGGGCAACAAGTGTACAATAGGCTCCCCATTGATATACATAGTGGCACACTAGTCCTGTAATACCTGTACATGGAATGTGTCAGCGGACATGGTGTGTCAGCTATGGACATGTAGGTCACTGTACCCCTCTATACCCCACAATGTCCTACACGGTATGTACCTCCCATGACAGCTACAGATATGGAGAAGGACACCGGCATACGCAAGTAACTGTGTCAATGCACTCAAACACATTACCTATGCAGAGTGACTGACAAGACCACAGAGCGCACACAGACTACCTACATAGAGGTTACCACTGCTGGATATGCATAGTTCGGTCACACCCATGACAGTTGTCCAACAACCATGGTAACACCTCCAACATCCGCAACACAAATTACCTATGTCTGTCGTCCTTGTCACTGCAGTATAGAGCACATGGTGGAGGTACAGGTCCCTACCCACAGAAATGACATACCCTGGAGTAAACCACACAGAATTAAGAAGCAAGGCTCCCCATGAGTAGATGTCAGACATACCCCTGCTGAATGTTATGCAGATAGGTAATATGCCATATGAGTCACCCTGTGTAACTGTTTGTAAGGAGCAGGTATGATCATAACACATGTGTCACAAGGGGCAGGGTAGCATAACAGTATGCTGCTGTAGGCCCAGGGCCAAAAGCATACTACCTACCTAAGACACAATGCACACCCATGAACACATTGCAAACCGAATATGTGAGGTGGAATGAGTGTGCCAGTGACTGGGTGCATGTTATGTACTGGTGTGATTGCTCACCATGACTGTCTGTCTGTCATGGTAGTGTGTGTCCTTGGTGTGAGGCCAGAGACAGATGTGTGAGGTATTGCGATCAACACATACTACATTGCCATATGTTGTGCTGTGTTACCAAGTATGTCACTGTGGTGTAGGTAGGGTTATGGCAAGTAAGAGTAGTGTGCATTACCAGTGAAATATGTAATGTGCATTGCATGCAGTGCATGGGTTGATAATATTCCCCATACAGTACCTTGATACAAACCCCCAGTGTGAGGTTGTGCATTGGACCTGAACCAGTGTGCTGACTGCTGCAGTATACTAGTCTGTTGTATGGAGTGTGCCAGGTACTGTTGCACAGTTGTCGGATAAGCACTGATATCTGGTCATGTACATGTGTATCCCCCAATAGACAGACAGATGTTATATATGGTGGTTAAGTTATATCACTACAGTCGAGTATTATGTGTATTATGTGTGCCATAGTTTGCTGACAGATATTGCTGACATATTTTCCTTCTCCTTTTCAGGGCTATGGTTCACCAGTGAAACCCTGTGTACTCCGCTGCGGAGGAGGAAGAGATACACCAGAGCCTGGTGTGGGATTTCGCAATACTCTTTTCCCACACCAGCCAGAACCAGCAGGAGAGGGCTGCACTGTGGTAAGACCTGGTCCATCAGGTAAATGACATAGGCACACATAACCGGACATATGAGCAGGTACGCCATCACTGCAGTGATTTAATTAGAAATGTCCATCAGCGTGCGTCAGATATCCACAGGCAGCTGCTTGCCACAGGTGGTGGGGTGGCTAGACACCCCCCCCTCACCAGACTGGAGGGACTACTCCTAAGTGTTGTGGCTCCAGCCCAACAGCAACAGCAGCAGCATACATGTGTAATGATGGAGGCTGGAGCCACCCAGCTGCAGGACACGGAGCGTGCAGGTAACATGCCATGTGTATAGTTGACCGTTCTGTACACTGTTAGGTTATGCATGTGTGAGGTGTGTCCTCGGTTTGTAGCTGTAATCTTGGTTATTATTGTGCAAGAGTGATATTCTCAATATCAGCAGTAGACCTGTGGAAGCTAACTGTTGCACTACTGACCTATATCATACTCACAGTATCAATGGCACAGTTGTGCCCACTGACAATAAATGTCTCATTTCTGCAGGTCCCTCTGGTGTAACAGCAAGGCAGCCTATCCATTCTGGTGAGTGTGTAATAACATTACCTTCAATACTCTTGATACTAATAGTAATAATAGGCTGAAGCAGTAGTGCTATGTGTTTGATTGCAGGTGTGTTTGTATCTGTGTGTTGATATCTCATATACTGAGGAGTGTGCATGTGTGCATGTGTGCATGTGCCCATGTGCGCATGTGTGCATATGTGCATGTGTGCATGTGCCCATGTGCCCATGTGTGCATGTGTGTATAAGTGGTGACATTGTGTACACATTGTAAACTGTGTTTCCTGTCTTACTCCCACAGGTTCTGGTGCTGCTCTGGTGTTGTACAGCAGAGAACCTGAATCAGCTGCTGTGGATAGCGATAATGATGATACCTGTGTAATGGCACAGGGAGGTGTGCCAGGGTCCGTCATTGGTCAGCCAATTGACAGTACACAGCTGTCGACCCCATCAATGCGCACAGTCATCCTGCCAATACATCCCTTGTCACCAATGTCCCTAGGTGATGGACAGGATACAGTGGGCATTGACCAGGGTAATGTGGTATCGGTGGCACTTGCATCCCCACACAGCAGCCATGGCCAGGGTCCTGACATGGTACCACACAGGCAGACATCCAGGGGTTCTCGTGGGAGCATCAGTGGACGTACCACCCCTGTCAGATGTGCCCACAGAGGTCTTTTAACCTCAGCTATGTTTCGGGCTGTAATGCAGGCACAGTCACATATGGAACGGTACACCAGACAGGGTCTGAGGGAGCTGAGAGCATGTCGCACAGCTATGAGTGACAGTATGCGTGATGTTGCGGCTGCCATCCGTAACTTCACCAAGGTCATTGACAGATGTTGGGGGGACACATTAGATCTGTTCCACAACTACATGTCCATGAGCCAGGGCAATGGTGGACGGTTGAAGCGTCGACGTGGCCGTATGCCAGCAACAGCAGCAGCTGGCAGCCGTCACGGAAGACAACAGGCCCGCGGCCACAAACATAGTGCCAGCAGCAGCCCCAGCAATGCTGGGTCTGTGCTGTCATCAGACCGCCCCAACAAGGACCTGTCTCCAGTCACCAACCACTTGCTTCTGATGACAGTACCCAGTCTGGCTTAGTACCTGATACGGTCCGTAGCACCCCTGCCAGGCACAGGTACTGTGTCCGTGGCCACAGACAATGATATGTATGACCTGGCAGGTACAGTCTGTGGCTGTCCACAAACACCTGTATATGGCAGCCATAAGGTGGGACTGTGTGCATGCATACACACATGCAAATTGATAACACCTAGGGCTACCGCATACATGCACACACTGCATCAACATTGCCCCATCTTGTACTGCTGTCCCTCACCAACACACACACACAGACATGTCAATTGGTTGTATCAGTGGCAGACTCAGGCATACCAAGTACACACCCTGTGCATATGATGAAACTGTGCCACCTCCTGCAATCTGTAACATCGGTGCAGGAACAGGTTAACATGGTGCTGATGCACAGGGTGACTACATAGAAGTGTTGTAATAGTATAATGTTGACAACAGTACAGTGTAATGATATCATTGTGGGTATATCCCAGCATGCCTGATGCAGTTACAGTATGAATGTCATTGTATTGTTTTGTACACCCATAGTAATTACCATAGTGTACTGTCTGCACATCTTTGCATACTGGTGGTGAGGCTGTCAAGAGATGGCCACCTACATAGGTAGCACAGGGGATACGAAAATGTACATATTGATACTCAGTGATGGTCATGTCAACTGCGAGTTGCATGCTGTCCACACTCGACTCTGCAATGAGGATGTTTGAGGATGTTGATATCTGTGCAGTAATACACAACAGGTTCAAGACTCACAAGAGCACACTAGCACTACAAGGTCACACCTCATACCATACATGACAGCACCAAAACACAGAACTAACTATGACAGGAGGGAGAGTCTCCATACATGTCAAGGATACTGTGGTGCCAGGACAGGTAGCATACATCATACTAAGTCTGGAACTGCTGAGTGAGCGCTCAGTGTCTGTTATTTGAAATGTGTATTATTACAGGTATGAGCACTTGGGTATCAGGCCAGTTATTCAACATTACGAAGGTACATGGTCTTTACACTTGTGGGGGGTGGACCTGTGAATGTCTGGATACAGGCTTATAGTGCCTGCATATATGCACTGTTACCTACTGGAAGTCGTACACCTTGTTTGTTGTAGCATAGTCTACATACAGGCCTGCTGACTGTAGCTTTGTTTGTATGCATGTTTGCTTGTTATGTTCCTGAAACACTGATTCCACCAGCAGTGCAGATTTACAGTGCCTCTGTGGATCTCTAGTGACATCTGTATTGCTTACTGTACTGATGTCCATGTCTCACTTGACAGAACATCACTGTTTGTCCTGTTTGCATGTAGGTTGCCTGTAACACATTGCATATGACTTACCTCGCATTTGCTCAAGACAGCATTCATATATGCCAGCACTAACAAATCAGGAGCACTACACCCTCACATACTCACCTTGAGTACCTTGTTCCCCATTGGCCCTATGTGTCGTTACTTAGTATGGGATTCACAATGCTATGATAGCATGTGCAAAGGTCACCTGTCAATCTACTCTCTGGTCCAGTTGGTGAATCTGTGAGTCATGTGGCAATGTTACAGCTGCCTCATGTACACAGACAACCCTCTCCCCTTCCCCTACACTCACAACACATGTGAGAGATGCAACCACATAGCCAAACTGGGGGCTAAGCTCTCTTAACTCAGTACTGGCATACCCTGTCAGGTGGAGAGGGATACTACAGTGAATACAGTACCAGTCTCGCATAGACCTTCCACGACCGCAATCCAAACACAGAAACACACAGGTACATTCTTGGACTCTCAGAATAGCATCCTGCCTGAGCAGCTGACACCTGCAAAGCAGACACACAAGCAAACGTTAAGCCAGAGCAGAGCATGTGCAACACATAGCTCACAAAGCCTGTGTGCCAAACAGTCACAGGCCATATGGCTTGACAACACACCTGCTACAGTTGTAAGAGGTATCTCTATCGTCAGGTACACTGAGGTCCTGCTCACCAGGCTGAACAAGGTGAAGGTCATGCTGAGATGCCTGTCAGGCACTATGATCCACCACATAACACAAGCATACAGGTCACTCCAAGGCATGTACAAATATGACTCAGTCATTGTCTGTGCCAGTGTGTATGACCTGTGATGCACCTCCCTGGACTACATGTTAGGGGACATAGAGGGGCTCTCTGTGCTTGTGGCACAGGCTGGTATGACCCTGACCTTGAGTAGCATCTTACCCTCACCAAGAATGCTGCCACAATATGTAGACAGGATGATCAGTTTCTAAAATTACCGTATGTTTCGGTGACATTCAAAGGGGATCCAATGCCTGTCAGCATGGGATTACATGCTGGACAAGCCACATTGCTTTGCTAGGGACAGCTTGCACCTGTCACCCATGGGCCGTTGTATATTGGAAGAGGCTGTTGCTACACACATAGTTCCTTTGTATGCAAGGCTGACAGTACATAGCCACCTACACAGGTATCACACGGGATAGGACACTAATAGTAATGCTACTCAACAGCAGCAGTGTAAACCTCAAGATGCATGCAGTGGAAACTGTCCTTAGCATGGGGTACAGCAATATCCATGCAGTAACAGACTCCTGGTACAAGGCTCCCAGGTGCACACCATCACTGCCAGGTCATACCTCATACCATGCTTGTCGTCCCCTACACATGCACCAAACCAGAACAGGGGGGATGTATCCAAAGGCAACTCAGATACACACACCCCCAGGTTGGTGGCACAGCACAAAGCATCAGAGCCTATCCATGTGCAACTAACAGTGGGTTAGACTGCCTTCAGGTTCATAGCCTGGCACACACCACCCTCCCATACCCAGGAAACCCACTTGGCCTTCCTGACAACACTGGGAATATGATGGTCTCTACAAACACCATTATATGGGTGGACTGCAACTACCCAAACATAGAGTGTGAGCATTACTCTAGCTGCAAGACCCTATCTGAAGGGTTCTTAGCATTCATTCCCTGCATTGCTATGGAACAACTTGTTACCACTCCCACAAGAGGTGACAACATGCTGCACCTGTTCATCACCAACATGTGGACTATATGCTCCAGACCAGTCGTGTATCCCTCGCTGGTGGGATGACACCATCTACAACTCACACTGTATATTCACATACCACATGCAGCCCCTGCACAGAACACCACAGTCATACAGTTGTCTAATGCATATTCCATGTATTCACATGAGGCAGGCTTCGGACATGGGAACTATTGAAGTCCACAGGTACATATGTGTAGGTGGCACACACATACATCATGTGTGCATTGACATTACTGATATAATGCATGCCGTGCAATATTGGGAACAACACCCCACACACATGGACAAACTGTGTGACAAAAACACACATGGCGTTTGTAGGATACAAACCCCTACCTAACTATGTTATGTCACTTGTGAGAGACGCAGTAGCAGAGTGTGCTATTTGCATTACTGGGAGGTTTGTTTCCTCCTGCTGTACTTATAGGGTGCTGACATCATCAGTGTTTAGACAGTGGAATATGCAGCATGTGTTGTGTTGTAATAGTTGCCAAAAGGAACATTTCTCTTATACGTGGAATTGCACACACGCTACTCCCCCCCACACATTCACGCACACACTGAGCATTTACAGGATTCAAACCCCTACCTAACTATGTTATGACACTTGTGAAAGCTGCAGTAGCAGAGGACGCTATTTGTATTACTTGGAGGTTTGCTTTCTCCTGCTGTACTTATAGGGTGCTGACATCATCAGTGTTTAGACAGTGGAATATGCAGCATGTGTTGTGTTGTACTAGTTGCCAAAAGGAACATTTCTTTTACACATGGAATTGCACACACACTACTCCCCCACACACATTCAGCACTTGCAGGATTCAAGCCCCTACCTAACTATGTTATGACACTTGTGAGAGACGAAGTAGAAGAGCGCGTTATTTGCATTACTGGGAGGCTTGCTTTATCCTGCAGTACTTATAGGGTGCTGACATCATCAGTATTTAGACAGTGGAATATGCAGCATGTGTTGTGTTGTACTAGTTGCCAAAAGGAACATTTCTCTTACACGTGGAATTGCACACACACTACTCCCACACACACATTTACACTGAGCACTTGCAGGATACAAATCCCTACCTAACTAGGTTATGACACTTGTGAGAGACGCAGTAGCAGAGCGCGCTGTTCAAATTACTGGGTATCATTTGTGCTCCTGACATATGTATAGTGTGCTGACATCATTATGTATGAAGAGGTATGTACATCTGTTACTATCCATCAGTACAGGGGAGAGCATATCTATGCATTAACTTATTACAGGCACAGTGGCCTACTGTACTGCAGAGGCAGACGCCAAATACACTGTGGATAGCCTTCTGTATTCCCTAGGGACAACAGCCTAGTATTGCACTCTACGGCCATATGTTTACCTGTCAGATGCAAGTATCTGTTGCTCATATACTGTTTGTGGGTCTTTATTGCCATAGCTTTCCCTATCTCTATGAACAACTTGTGTACTGTGGAAGATGTTTGCATATGAGTGGGATCCAGTACTTTACTTATGTCTCTGTTGTAATTTCACTGTGTGCACTGGGCAGATTTCTGTATTGTGGGAGGTTCCTGTGTTAACACATACAAATGCCAGATATGTGTGTGCAACTGCTGAACTGTGACATGGCCTAAGTGTGTGACCATGCCCAGTTCACAGTTTCTATGGCTTCTTGACTGACACGTATCATTTATCTAAGTGTGCGAGCATGCCCAGTGTGAACTTTCCTTATGTTGGGATCTGTGGTCCACCACATTTGTGTTTGTGTGTGGATGTCATCTATATTTCACATGTACAGTTGAGTGTTGGACATCAGGTTGTGTTCTTACTGGTCAAGTGCTTTGTGTCTGAACCTAACAGGCATTTTGCTGTGCCTGCAGGGTCGCCATGGGATAGTTTGCATGCAGTTGTCAACATCCTTTCCTACTGACCAAACAGTGTATTGTCGTATAGTGTACTGGTGCAGTACTTTCACTGTGGTGGACAGTATCATCGGTTTCAGTCCTATCTCTGCTTGTAATATTTATAGTGAGCACACCAGACTGGTTGAGGGCCAGTTGTGCAGATATGACCATGTTGCATTTTGTTCAGATATGGACAGCATAGTACATGATTGTCCAACATTGTTAATGTATTCCACAACTTGTGTGGACAGTGACAAACAATGGCCATGTGCCCTAGTCCATTTGTAATGCTAGTCAGAGAGTGTTTGTCCTTCGACACACATTTACTGGTGTTTGCCATGACATATGTTAAGGTTAGTGTGCTGTGCCTTTGTCTACCCATGACATACAGGTGATATCCAGGGAACACCTACCATCTCCCATCCAGTCATCATGATTCCTCTGGATGACAGTCAATGAGGGACTCCCTGGATAACCTGTACTGGGAGTTTAGTCGCGAGTGGAGTGAGCTTCTGGGTTATGGACTAATCGGTACAGCATGTCCTGTTTATGTCTGTGCTGGGGTTCAGGCCTGTCAGCTGCATAGGTCACCAGCATTCAGATTTTACATGGTGCCAAATGTCCATTGATACCAGCTTGGTCATGGCTTTATACATCAGGCACAGTTCACCTCCAGCCAGGCAGTATGGCACTGTGTGGAACTGCAGTTTGTTTAATCAGGTGACACATGGCATCTGTTACAGCTCTGCAATCCTCCTGGTGGGGTATTTGTGGGGTCTTTCCAGTTGATGCAGGTGTCTGCTAAGGTACATCCCTGAAGGGCCATTGTACACAATTGTGAGGCTGCTGATGGATGACTGGAGAGGCACATTGACCTACCCTGACCTAGCTGTGCTTACCTTCATGATTAGGTGGGTATATGGTATGTTTCTGTAACCACTACAGACACATGGTTGTCACATGCAGGATATCTATCACCTTGTGTCCCCAGGTCTCTTATTGCTCCTGATGTACTTACTGGGTTAACACCTATGTGGTAATTTCTGGCCATGTACTGTGTTTCCACAGGGGATGACTATTTACTATTCTGCATTTAGCTTGTTGACATGGCTGTGGCACCACTTGTCTGTTTCTATGTGTGCCTTTTGTAGGTTGTTTGTGTCAGCTGGAGGGTCCGATATGGTGGGCAGTTTGTAGTCCTCTGCAAACCTGTTCAGACAGAGTCCTTCCATGTTGGCCTGTACCTATGTGACATATATAGCATACAAGAGAGGTCCCAGGACCATGCCTTGTGGGATGGCAGTTGTACCTGGTTTGCAGTCTGACATGGCTGCAGCATGTCTGACCAGGTCAGTTCTGTTCTTGAGCTGGTTTGCAACCCATCTACTTGGATATGGGTTTATAGTTAGGCTGGTGAGCTTATTTGTACTGACCAACTAGGGTATTGTATGGAAGGGTTTAGCAAGGTCCAGATAGGCTGTGTGATCCACATTCCCCACATCAATGGCCTTGGTGCGCATTTCACATGAGTCAGACATGTGTAAGGGGCAGGATCTGCCCTATGACAGCCACACTGGGTAGGGTCCAATGTCTGTAGGTACCCAATCTCGTTATTCCTGGGCTCCATGATCATCCTCTCCATTACTTTGCCAACCTAGATAGTCAGGGTTGAGGGGTGATAGTTTACAGTATCCATTCAGGCACCACCTTTGTGGTGAGGGACCACTGTTGCTGTACACTGCTCTTTGGGTACATATCCTGTGGTAAGACTGATAGTGCACAGTAGTGCTAGTTGGTGTTCCATTCTTCTTACAGTACTTGTTGGACACAACCCAGGACACCATCTGGTACCATTGACACTGTGTGGTGTTCTTTGTAGATGCTGGCTGTTACCTCAGCATCTGCAATGTCAGGGGGCCAGCACTCTGCTGGGATAGATATTTGGCAGTTAGGTGCTGGTGGGGAGTTTGCAAAGAATCTGTTAGGTAGGATGTTGGCAATGTGTGTGGGTTTGGTGTATTGTTTGTGATATTAGAGTACTGCAGAGCATATCTGTGGATTATCACCATGGTTTATACCATCAGGTAGGACAGCTGTGTGATAATCCTTTGTGTCCTGCACAATTTGTATCGTCATAGGTTCATAGGTTCATACTAGGCTATCTGCCCTGGCCTTGTTTGAGCATGGACAGACTGTGTGTGAGTTTCGACAACCCTTGCAATGTGCATATTATGCCCATGTAGGGTTTACTTTACTAGATGTGACACAGGGATAGCCCCCAGTGTACACCTACTATGTCCCATGCACTTCACCAGATTTCTCTTGTTGAGTATGAGTGTGGAGCTCAGCCTATCATGGACTGGGATTCTGTTCCAGAGTGTAAGGAGCCTCTGGGTTATGGATCTGTCCCTCCAGCACATCCTATTTATCTATGTGTGGAGGTTCAGATATCTCACTGTGGTGTCTCTGCTGGATTTGGGGTTTCTGCAGAGGAGCATGTACATTCATTCTGGATTGGACATGGCCTTGTACATCAGGCATACATCACCTCTGACTAGGCAGTATGCTTGTGAATTGGGCTGTGGTTTCTTCAGCCAGGCTGCAGATGTCAAATGTTTGGACCCTTTATCCTGTTGGTGAGGTACATTTGGGGTCTTTCTAACTGCTGCAGGTGTAAGGTAAGGTACATCCGAACTGGGGCATTGTTGTCATCTATGGGCCTGATAAGGGAAAAGTATGGGGGCACAGTGACCTCTCTTGATCTACATGTGCATCATTTCATATTAAGGTGGGCAATATAGCAGGTCTTCCTCGCCACCTTGGAAATGTGAGTGTCACATGACGGGTTACCGTCCACTTGTGTCCCTAGGTCCCTGATTACTTCTTCCATACATACTGAATTGCTACCTATGTCATACTTTGTGTGTGCCTTGTTTGGTATTTGTTGAGACATTCATACTCTGCAGTGTCTTCAGGATGGCTGGCTGGGGTTCCTGGGTTTGTGAGTGTGGTCTGTTTTAGGCTGCAAACAGGGACGCAGTTTGAGCCACTGTTACTTGCCCATGGATAGTCCATGCTGCTTCTTGCTGTGGTACCAACCTGGGGGTGTGGTTATCCATGACAATTACTGATAGCCACACCCCTATTATAGTGTGTTCCATGTTTTGGAGCTGTAGAGCTGGTAGTATTAGGGTGCTCTTCTGGGCCTTGACCCAGGTTTCTGTTACAGAACAGATATTACCATTCTCCATGCTGTGGTGGGTTTGGTCTGCATGCACCTTGCAGGTTAGACTTCTAGCGTTGGGTAGCATTACGTCCAGGTTGTTATCCCTTGTGCTACCTATGGTGGTGGGTTTGTGTTTCCAGCCTTACCTATTCAAGGCACAGTGGGGGTGACAACAGCCTTTGCCAGTATCCACACAGCCAGGTGTGCTGGGTGCATGCCATCCCTAGCAGGTGGGGCATCATGTCTTGCTCAGCATGTCATCCCAGGCTGTCAGCCATTTGATCCCCCTTGCTAACAGCAAGACTAGAGACAATTATTGTACTTGATCTTCCTGTCTTCATAGTGTGGCATCATGCTTGGTGAGGGTGAGATGTTAGGCAGGGTCTTCATGTTTGCATATACTAGATGGTGTTACATTGCTTAACACATGGCAATCATGCCTCAGGTGGTGCTGCAGGGCTGCCTCTGTCGGATGCACATACTACACTCCCTGTACATGTTTGAGAGCAGGTTGTGTCATGTTAGGCATCCCTGTTACTATATGAGTGAGTCAGAGAGGGGTATCATTCCCAGGGTTCCTACTGAGCCAGTGTATGTGCTATGTGTTTCCTCTTTGCCAAGGCCAGGGCATATTGGGCACGCCTCCTTCTGCCTACTGGGGCAGGCTCAGGTTATTCCTCCTCTGAGTCACTCTCTGCCTGTGATGGCCTTGGCAATGGTGGGGGGCTGTTTGTCCCGGCCCTATGCTGGTCCTGCTGCAGCTGTTTTCGCAGAATCATATTATGTAGCATAGCACATATCATGACAATTTGGGTACATGTAGTTGGTGAGTACTGCAAGGCTCAACCAGATGTGTCCAGACACCGGAACCGTGACTTGAGCAGCCCAAACACACGCTCTATTACATTACGTGTTTGTGCGTGTGCCTCATTATGGCGTTCTTGTTCAGGTGTGTGTGCATTTCTGATGGGTGTCATCAGCCACGGCTCCAGTGCATATCCAGCATCCCCCACTAGGTGACCATGTGGGATGTCCCCATTGGCAAATGTCTGGTACAGCTGCGTCAAATGCCAGATATGGGAATCATGGTAGCTCCCAGGGCAGCCAGCACACACATTCATTATTATGCCCTGGGCATCACACATGACCTGGCAGTTGATGGAGGGGAAGTCCTTGCGGTTAATGTAGGCCCTACCCTGCTCACCGGCTGGTGCTTTGATGCGTATGTGCGTGCAGTCTATTGCACCCACTACCTCAGGGTATTCCGCTATTTGATGGAAGAGACACATATTGCTGGCCAATACCTCACGGGAATTGGGGAAATATACATGCTCACCGACATGTGCTGACATGGCATCCAGGAACTGGTGCAGTACCCTGGAGGCTGATGCCTGTGATATCCCCATCATATCACCAGTTGGTCTCTGGAAGGTACCTGTTGCTAGTATTCTTAGGCCAACACATACCTTGGTTTCCACTGGGATGGGTTCCCCTCTGTTGATTCTGTGTGTGAGGCATGGCCTGCACAGCTCAAAAATTTGCTGCAGGAGGTCTCTGTCCACTCTATAGGGCTCCACTATCTCCAGCTCATGTAACCCCTGGTAGGTGACCCTGGGCCTGTACACTCTTCTCCGTCTCCTCACTGTGGGTTGTCTGGCAGCATTTGCATTGTCACTACCCTCAGCAAGTCTCCTATGTCTCCTTATAACAGCTATGGCAGCCCCTAGCATGTTTGGTCTGAGTGCATCTTTTTCAGTTTTCACTTCTACTAGCTTAATCCTGTTTTGCAGTGTCTCTTGAGAGAAACATACTGCAATGCTGTTTGCAGTGTTTTAAGTGCTGGGCTGGGCTAGTATTCTGCCTGTGTAATTGCCTGCTTCTAATTGTTTTCACCTGCTAGCTCTACCAGTATTCCCTGCTAGCTTTCTACTATTTCTTCTGCTTCCTTTTTCCTCTCTGTTTCCTCAGGGGGGAGCAGCGCGCATACCAGTGAAAACACGCTCACAGTGGCTACCACGTGTGCACACATGCTTACACGGACTAGAATCTGCTTATTTGGGTTAAAACATGCGCACACCAGCGCAAACAGGTTTATAGACCTTTACACAGGCTCCTACATGCTTACTCTGCCTTACACGCACGCACTCTGTCTTACTCGCGCCTCCCAGCGTGCACACGCGCGCATGCACGCACAGCAAGAAACTTTGGTGTTGGCCACAGTGTACACCTTCCAGTTCTTGACTTTCCCATGCTTATCTGTTGACACTCCTCTTTTTATGCTGTGTGATTGACATCTTTCACATACCACTTTGCTCCAATGAGCTTGATTTCTTCCTGACATTCCCCTCTGTGATGTCACCTATCTCCTACTCTGTTACTCCCCCTTATCTAACTCTTACACTACACGGAATGTGCTCATTTGATATGTGACAGTGTGATTCATTATCCTACCACTCATTTACATGGGATTGCCTACTAATGCTTAGTTACATGTCTTACACTCAGCTTCCCCCCTTAGCAACCACTAGACGGTGGCCATGTTGTTTTCGGTCTGCTAGTCCCTGCATTGCAAATCCATGCATTACATAAAACCCACATTTGTGGGTTTCAAACCTTTATTTTTATGTTTTATTTAGCGCAGCCCGTTTGCGCGGGGCTGCACTGTGTTTAAACATCGCCGATTGCCGAAAAAAAATAATAATTTTATTTCATGTTTGCATCGGGTTACATTGCCAATGGCCACATATTTGGCCATTGGCATGCTGCCTGCTACATATGCACACTTTATTTGGAGCTGTCATGGCTCCATTGTGTTATTTGCAGTAACGTACTCAGTTGTCAACTGAGTACATTTCTGCACCTAACACGACTCTTACACAGGCTGGTTTCTGCTTCGTGGATCGCTAATCTACCTCATTTGCATGCCTTTCAGCTGCAAGTGAGGTAATTAGCATATCCACGCCCTGCCCGTGTAAGAGACATTTTAGCTGGTCTCTTACACGGGAATTCGGGCTGTTCCTCGATCGCGATGGCTGCATGGAGTCTTACACGACTCTTAGACTCCCTGCAAGCCATCGTGAATCCTGCCCATTATCCAGTTTGCCTTTTCTAATGTGATACAAATGTTCGTAGACCCACTCTTGTATCAGGAACAGTAATTATAAGGTGAAATATAAATTTAATTGCCAATCAAAAGGTATTATTTACTTAGCGCAGTGTCAACAATGTGTAGCATTTTATTTTGGTAAGACAGACAGGAAGCTACGAGAGTGGGTACAATTTTACATATGTATGTATAGATAAATGTACAAATATGTTTTATCATTAGTTAAACACTTGATAGAGTTGTTAGCCTATCAGCATTGCTAGTTGTGAACTTGTGACCATGAGTGAATGATATTTATTACAGTGGTGTGTAAACTGGTTTTATCTGAAGAAGTCCCACAATTGTGTGGAATGAAAAGTGCTTTATTTAATAAACCTTTTTTATATTGTTACGTTTGTGGTGGTCGAGACTCAGCCTTCAGCCTTTTTTGTGTTCATTTAAGTAGTTTATTACACACAAACACATCAGGATGGATAACAGGAACATAAAATTTAAACAGACTAACCGACTGACTGCTACACACATTCATGCTTTCACTCTGTCTGCTCACTCAAAATGGCATTTTTGCTTGCACGTGCTCAGTACTTATATGCACTGCCCACTGACTCCAATGGTTCTTAAAGGTACAGCACACACTGTGATCTACAGACCCACTCATAATCTTCTATATTATATATACATTCTGTTACTATTGAGCTGTTGTTTGTTTTTTCCCAGTTAGGGGTCACCACAGCAGAACTCCAGTCTGCTAATGATTGGTAGTAGATTTTTATGGTGCTGAGTTGCCAGCCCAACACCCAACCTTTAGTGAAGGCACAGCCATTCATACATGTCTTTCAGAGGCCACTTGACCATGGGGAGGACATGCAGACTCCACACAGAAGGCACTCCAGCCAAGGATCGAACAGGAGAACCTTTTACTGTGAGACAACAACACTACCGCTGTACCGCCATGGCTTCTGTTACTATTGAGTAAAATTTTGAAATTGCTTTTTTAGAAATGAAAGTTAGCTATGACTGTGGGGAGAACATAATTTTGCTTTCTCTAAAACATCATGCTTAAAATTAGATGTTACAGTATTCCCATTATATCACTCATGGATTAAAAACAACTTTAGGAAGTGTCCTATTTATTCTTAACTAATTAGCAGATTTGGGGTTTTTAGAGGTTGTCCCAAACAATCTTCATGTGAGGCAACAGTATGTATGAAATGTCAATCATCCCATTAACTCATAAATGTTGGGGGTTTATCAAAAGATTGGAAGGAATAAGTGTATAGAGCCAGATTCCAAAACAGTTGCTCTCAGTCTGTCTGCCCTGATTCAAAAAGACCTTCTCTCAGTGTGACTTCCTTCAGTGAAAGACCCATCTATAAACAGGTTTACTACAGGGACAAGATTCCAAAACAGTCGCTCCCAGCCTGCTCTCAGTGTAAGTGGTCATTATTGATATAACTGAACCATGTTAACAACTTCATTGTGAATTTTCAGCTCACTAAAATTTCTGCTAATGACTGATATGGCTTTAAAGATTCTACTTGATGTAACTGTTAAGTGATATGTAAATATATCAGGAAACAGACTCCTATGTTGTTTTGTAGCGGTCATCTTGAAATAGGAAAGTCTAGGTGACTTGGGAACAAAATAAACATAACTAAAATGAGTTTATGTTTTTAAATCATTTTGATGGGATATAATGGCATGTAGATATAATATAAAATAGAATTTGGGGAATATAGTCATATTAATTGTTATATCTTTAGAAGAAGTGAGAAATTAATTTGTGACCATTTAGTTATGTCAGCTTTTATAGATGACCAGCATTTGTTTCAATGAGCATGACAGTTTAAGTAATGTCCTGATATAAATGTATACCTAAATATTTAAGACTTGAGCTTATTGGCATCTTTTGCGAATTTACTGAATTAGTTAAGGGGTGATCTTCACATAGTGGAAATATAACCAGTTTAGATAACTTTAATTTATTATTAGACACCCTGGAAAAAGATCGATTTATTTCTCAAATCTTGTTGGGATGTATTGTGTACATATGTAAGTCACCTGCAATTAAAGTTAATGGTATTTTAAAATCCAAAGTCTTTGGTTTGTATGTGTTTGTATTAAGTGCAAAAATAGTGGTTCCATATATGCATTGAAAATACATGGTGATAAAGGGCATCCTTGTTGTACCACCTTTAGAATAGATATTTGATTCAGATAAATAGCCATTTACTACTGTTTGTGCATCTGAATGTTAATATAGCTAGAAAATTTGTAGGGAATCTAAATTTATCCTCAGATGTGACCAATTACAGTCACTTATATGACTGTACACATCAGATATCTGGTTGAAATTAAGTGAATTAATAAATACATAAAATAATGTCCCAGAAATGTATCTCAGTTCACTGGCGTCAGAACCATATGGTACACCTATTGCATTTACTTTCTGCCTTCTCAACTTCTTAGACCCAAAATCAGGATCAGATATTACGTATTTCTCTTATTTTTTTGAATATTGCTAGACTAACAAACTTTGTATTAGCAGGCATTCTGTGAAGGATTTAAAATCTGAAACGTACATACCTGTCATTATTTGCTGGCTGCAATCCACAAGAATTTGGCAGAAAGCCACAAAATGTTACAAGAAACAGCCCAGAATATCTCTCAACATCTCTGCACAAGAATTCCAGACAAAGCCAAACATACAGGGGAAAACCAAGAGCACAGCCTGGTGAAGTGACTTGCCCAAAGTTGCATGCTAGGTGGAAGAAATTAAACCCTTTGCTTTTGACTTTAGGAATCAGTTTACTAACAGCTTAGAGCCTTAATCCTCTGTGCTAAGAACACAACACCTGTAATTTTCTTAAAAATTTAGCAGAACAGGTGTTGCATGGATATGCATTTTCTTAAAGTATAAGAACTATGAAACTCTAATGACTGGTATTATAGACTGACTATAATCCTCCTTAATTTACCAGAAATCAAACATTTTGTGATGGACAGCAAAACTGAGACTAAATCAGAGATAGGCTGCAAAATTTGGAACATATCAGAAGCATTAACTTTAATTTACTAAAAATCCAACAGAACAACAGGTGTTGCATTGACATGCACATTATGAGCAATTAGAACTATGCACCTCTAATGGCTAGCATTACTGGCTGACTGTAATCCTCATTATTTTACTAGAAAATCAAATATTTTATGAAGGATGGCAAAATAAGAAGAAAAATATCAAAGATGTGCTGCAAAATTAGGAACAATTGAAAGGCAGAGCTTTGCTCTCTAACCAATCGAGCACATGCACAATTGCAAATAGACACACACACACATACGCACACACACACACACACACACACACACACACACACACACACACACACACACACACATTTACTTCACAGTTACTTACCACATCCACAGAGCAATGTCGTCAGCACTTCAAGGTACCATTTTTCTCTTAAAAAGACACATGCACTATTTGTCCATGGTTAATGTGACAAGCACTAGGAAGGCTCCCATTCATCTGCTGTATATCTGAGCCAATGAAAGAGAAGAGCTCTGAGCTGTCACACATAAAAGAGTAGCAGATATACCTCTCAACTGTGTAGATTATCACAGACTGTCCAGATTTTTGACTCAGAGTTTTTGTTTGTCCCTCATAAAATTTGTGGTTTTCTGGCAAATCACTGGGGTGATCTGAGGACTGAAGTCAGTATTAAAACAAACCATATTACTTTAGCAACATTCTAACTTTATAAGACCAATATTCAAATTATGTCCCTATTTTTGGGTCGTTGTCCCCCCATTTTGTCAGGCTTTGTCCAGATTTCTTGCAGTAAGAGGTTGAGAGGTATGGTAGCAGACAGACATTAAAGGGGAAAAATCAGAGTCAAGAGATGTGGGTGAGACACTTTTGTTTTGCCATTCATGGGACTCCATCTAGCTCCAGGCACTAGGCATTTGCATTATGAAAGTATTACAAAAGTAATGGAATCTGTTCTAAAGATACAGCTGCATTTGATTTGCAGTCAAAAGTATAAGCAGGTAAAAATAACATTTCCAATAAAGATATTATAGAAGGTTCCAACAATCTGAATGGCTGATTAGCATGGGTCATTCTAAAGATTTGATCCTGAATTGTCATTCTGTGCTGCAAAGGCATTAACTTGGAGAAACTATCCGGATTATTTTATAGAATGTATGCATGACTGATATCACTTGAGTAAATGACAACTATGTACAAGGAATCCTTTATTTCATTACTTTGTTTAAAAGGGAGAGAGCAACTGGAGCAAAGGATGAGGACACCTGACAACTTTTGTTATTAGGGGATAATGGTGCAGATGTGGAGTTGCCTGTGTGCTGGGTAAAGAAGGTTGCCTTTTACAAACCACTTAAAAACAAAAAATTGAAAAATGTGTCAACAAATACAACAGAAAAATATCTAACTTATCTGTAAATAATTGTTTCTGCAATAGCATAAGGCAGTGCAGAAGAAGTATCAGTTCTCATGACACTTAACAGATGGCAAAAAAGATAACAGATCTACATAAAATTAGATAATTCCTGCTCTAAAAGCCATTTCATTCCTAATGACTATAACAAGCAGTAAAGGCAGTCACAGCTTGGTGAAAGTCTGTGCTTAGTATAGCAGTGAGTACAGATGGACAATAATAAAATCAATAAAGGCTACAGAAAGGTCCAAACTACCAGACTGCAAAGCAAAGTCCAAAAAGTTTAATTGAATCTTGCAAATTACTTGCTCATTGTACTTCAAAAGACAAATGAGACTAATCTTGATAAGAGATAGAGCACCTCCAAAAATGGAACATTAACATATATCACACAAACAACACTCCTCTCATGTTTGTTCTAATAGAAAGAAAGTAATAAACCAAAGTCAATGCTCCAAAGCTTCCAGAGGTTATCATTATGCATCAGTACCTATCATTCCCTCAGTGGTGTCCCTTATATTTGCTCCAATGGCTCGACACAAGGAGAACTTCAGATGAAAAACCCAGGACTCTGAGCCCTCCAAACATAGTGTGAATATCTTTAGCAGTGGTAAAAACAACATTCACACAAACAGCCAGTTCAAAAGAAATTACAACAGATTCTGAGTGAATAAACTATACATCCAAAAGAACTCAAGACTCTGGCAGCCAACCAGTGAGTGCGATTTCTGAAACTTGGAGTTGGACACTACTGGTATTGATGGGTCTGCCTCACAGCAGTATACATGGTGTGTGTGTGTGTGTGTGTGTGTGTGTGTGTGTGTGTGTGTGTGTGTGTGTGTGTGTGTGTGTGTGTGCGTGTGTTTATATACATATATATGTAGTGTTGAAACACCCAAACTTCAATCATCAAAACGTTGATCGCAAAATTGTTGACTACAAAATGTCAACAATGCAGACATTGACACTCTAAACAATAAATTAAACTAAAAGAAAACAACAAAAAACATTCCCCCGGATTCACGAATCCTCCGTATAAGACTTAATAAGTCTTACTCGGAGGCTGCAGTTGAACGGTATGATGTCAGAGTGCCATGAATATACATGAGGGCACACTGACCCAACCGTAAGTCGTACACGGACTGTGTAAGAAAGCAGGGGGCGTGTCCGACTGCCGAGCAGTCTAAATGTCCATGCCCCTGCAAGTGTTTGAAAAGTAAAAGCAAATACACAAGAGCGAGTCCGCTCAAATGTCCCTGCACCCAACACCACACTCCCTGATATTGTAAACCCCCATCACAGTTATAAAAAGCAAAACATTAAATTAATTTTTTTTAAATTCCCAAAATAGCTGCCCTTATTTGCGCGTGTGTGCGCTGATGTGCCCATTGCTTAGCTAGAGTTAGCAATTCTGACATGGAAGAGCATAAGAAAGAATGTTTATGCAAATCACACCAAATAGCAATAGCGAAATGGTAGAGCGTTTGCACAAAGAAGAGGCATTCACGGTTCGAGTCCCACCACTCCACTTCATATTTATTTTTAAATTAGTATATGAAATAATACCAGACAAATGTGTGTAAATAGTACTAAAACACAGTGAAATGGCCAATGTATCAGTGAACAAAATAAAGATTTTAAATGATCCTGATATATAATTTCCTGCAGTTAAGCAGCGCTTCACCCAGTGCAATAGAGGTACCCATAGTTTAATAACGGTTAACCCAGCGCAATAGTGGTGCCCATAGCGAAATAGCTCTTTAACCAGCGCAATGTGTTTGCGTGGACGTGAGCGCCACGCCAACCAGGGCACTGTAGGGCACTGAGGAACAACGTAGAGCAAAGTTGTTTAAACGCAGCCACACCCCTAGCCTGTCTGGACAATATGAAAATAAAACAAATGACAAGGTTCGAACCCAGGACTCTGTGCATCAGAAGCAAAGTATAGAACCACTAAGCCATGACAACTGAGGGGAAACAGCCACTGTTAACATACATATACTTACTAATGGTAGATTAACCATTACTAAGCAGGTCTGCAGTCAGCCGAGAATTTAAAAAAATGGCCAATCACAAAAAAGTGCGGGAAATGCAGCATATTTAAGCCCCATAGGCAGGAATACATGCCATAACTGACTGTAGCTCACATCTGCAGTTAGAATGGCTGGTGTCGGAGAGGGAACACGCTTCCGAGCGCAACGTTGGGGCATCGAGGAGTCAAAATACATGGTTTGGCTCTTTGTCCACCGTAATGAGTCAAGACTCCTGCAGGACCAGTTCCAAGGGACGGAGTACAAGGCAGAGGCTTGGAACCGATTAGCTCATAACCTCACCAGTGCCACAGGCATTCCTCAGACTGATAAGCAGGTCCGTCACCACCATGCAGACCTGAAGAGATGGAAGCAGGACCGCCTGAACCAATGGATACAGGAGGCCCGTGGGATGCAGGATGCCCCACAACTGAGTATGTAGCCATGGAATGCAGTATGTAAGAATTGATAATTGAGTATGTATAATGGATAGGTATGTCTCAATATCCCTTCATTTACTTTAAGGCTGCAGGTGACCGTGCTGTGAATCAGCAAGCCTCTGCTGATAGGCTGCTAAGGCTGCGCCACCAGGCAGGTTAATGATTATTCTGCATGTATTGTTATATAAAATATGGGAGAGAGCATGAAAGAAAGTGTTGTAGTCCAATAATATAGCCATAAAATTGCCTGAATAAGTCCTCTGCATGTACTGTCAAATAAAAACGTCAGAGAGGCAGAAATAAAGTGTAGTAACCCATTAAGAAAGGTAACATATGTCTGGAATAATATCTCTGCAGGCACTGTCATATAAAATAAGTGAGTGAGCTTGAAAAAAAGAGTGTTCTAACCTATTAATAAAGGTATAATATGTCTTGAACATGTCTGCCATATGCACCGTTAAAACAAATAAAGGAGTGAGCTTGTGGAAAAGTGTGTAATGCCATTAATAAAGGTCTAAAACCCGGAGTGGGTCTGTGTCACAGAGTTTGAAATATTGTTGTACCCTTGCATTATACAAATAGTACTGTTTGAAAAAGTGCTGGCAACCCAGAGTTGTGTAGTCCCATATAAAGTGGGTGATGGAAGTGCTAGTAGCTGTGAAGCATATATACAGTCCACAACAGTCAGTTACTGGCTGGCATGCATAAGTAAATCTGGCACACGTGTAGCATGTTATTTTATCCCCAGAAATGTGAGTGTGTGTCAAGAAATGCAGGGTTCTGTACAAATCAAAGTGAACATGTCATGTGAAAACATCCCAGATATGTAGATAAAGAAATAGAAATGCAAACAAGAAATATGTAGCAGTAACATCTGCATCCTGGACAGTTAGTAAGTCAGATATAGGTCAGGCATATATTTGAACAAGTCAAACCCGTTACACAACCTAATGTATGGTGGCAAGTGTAATAATACGTGTAGGGCATATACACCTGCAGTCACTAGGAATGTAGTGCAGACTAAAAGTTAATTATAAGATGTTAACCAAGGTTTTTTTCTACACCCTACTGTATGTGCATAAACCATGCAATTCCACACCTCAATGGGTGTGTGTAATCTTAAATATTTGTTGGGACATATGTCCTATTGTTCAATAAATATTTGCATTCACGTTGATGCATGTGCCCTGTTTAAACACCACAATCATGGTGGCCTATTGCTACCAAATATCCCTGCATGCTGTTGGAATACCCACTGTGGTTCAATATATGTGTTGGGTTAATGGGAATATTACTGCATGCTGTTACAACTAATCTGGAATGCTGTTGTTCATGTTGTAATTTAACACACCTAATCACAGAACGTATGGGAAGGCCGGTCCCAGTGGACCCACCTGTCCCTCTTCAGCTGGCGAGTGCACCTGGCACCAGCAGGTCCGGTGCCCAGCCCGGGCTCCCCTCCTCCGTTGGTCCTGTGCCACCTTTGGGTGGAAGCACTGCAGGGGATGGGGCTCTCCCCCCCCATGCAAGTGTGGGTGGAGAAGGGCCACCTGTCACCCTTCGAAGGGTCCGGGTTGTGGTGCGTAGGGAGATCCAGCATTCAGTTGCTGATCCCCTACATCAGCTCGAGGCAAGAGTGGCGTGTCTCATGGGTGAGCCTGCCCGTCCTACACATCCCCCAGCACAGCCACCCTCAGGGCTGTGAAGGTGCAGTGGTGACTGCCTATGGGTGGGGATCTCAGTTCCACTGTTACCATCTGTGGGCTCATGGGCTTGTGATTTCCAAACTTCCGATCCCATCAATTGTGTTCACCCACCCCATGTGTCATACACCGCCCCTGTATGCGTCTTGTCTGTCTTGTCTGTTTACCTCCCCAACCTACCTCCCCAGACATACCTATTTCCTCTACCTCACTTCCCACTTTCACCTGAAAAAAAAAACAAAAAAAAAAACAAAATGGGCAATCTGTACCCACAAAAAAAATATGCCCCATGCATAGCTGCCCATTTCACACACATGTCCATTGGACATGTAAACTGATAATTCTAATTGGCAGTACAACATACTTTGTTGTCCTCACCCCTCTCACAGGGGTGGAAGGTTTCAAATATCATTCCAAATTTATTGCATATGCACAGCTGTTGCTGGTAAAGAAATGGGCAGCTATGGACCTTCCCTACACCCGTCCTGCACATCCTGTGCTTGTTTACCTTCTGTCTGTCCCTCTTTGTGCCCCCTTTTTCACCACTTTCCTATCTCCCCATTTTCTTTTCTTTCAAAGAAATTAGCACGTGGGTTAGCAGGAGTAAGCACTTTTAAGCAGTAGTAAGTGGGTTTAAGTGAGTGTGCGCATGTGTGCACTTAGCTAAGCATTGCTAAGCATCACGCAAACCCGTGCAAACCCGCTTACAACTGCTTAAAAGTGCCTTAGTCACTCTATGGCAGAGCCCTTGTTCTGCTGAGCAGCAAAAGAAAAAAACCTCTGCCAGTCTCGAACCCCAGACCATTAACACAATAGACTGCGTGCATTACCATTAAGCCACAGCAGATATACAAATAACTTGGTTCTGAAATAAATATATCATGCATTACAATGAGGGGATGTAAATGGAAATTAGGAATGGTATAACACAAATCCTGTTCTGTGGGTTTTTACCAGCAGTTGTTGTAGAACTGCATGACATGACTGTGAAAGGAGAACCAGCCATCCTAGCAGGGAATACTGTTACAGTAGCACCTTACAAACACCACACAGTATTAGACCAGGATAAATACTGGCCACAGGAATACAGTGCAATAACCACATTTGTATGGCAGTTAATTTTGTAAGTCAGAAATAAAGTACATACTCCCATGTATCCTGTGTTAGCATTTGGAGGGGTGAGTACATGTCTACACTGAGAAGTGTGTACTGGAAGCAGCAACATTCAGGTTTGAGTACAACATGCATATAAATGGCTACAACCCTAGCTTCAGATAAGAGACAGATACCAACCTTCTGACTGACACAACGGTGTCCAGATCAAACAAGCATGGGCCCCACCTTGGAAAGCTGAATGGGCTATGCCTACCTAACCTAGCATTTTATAGCAGTGGGCTGCAATCACAGTGAGTAATGCAATCACCACACAGCAGGCTGCATGCAATTACTGAATGGTGGGCAGCAATTGGTGCAGAGGCTGTCACATGCACAAGTGCAGATACCTAGAAAAGCAGGCTGTACCTGCAGTCCACACATGCAATTCTATCATTGCAGGTGCTGGGAGATAGAGAGATAGAGAGAGAAACACGGACACAGACACCGACAGAGACAGAGACACAACAGAGAGAGAAACTGAGACATAAACCGAAATAGAGGGGGAAAACCCAAAACAAACAACCAAAAAAAAAAAATAAAAACCTACAAAACCATAACACACGGAGCAGGGAAATACAAAGGTAAGGTATGTAACTCACATGTATGTGTTGGCATGTAGTAGATGTTCCTGAAGAGTACTCTACATACTGCAAATCATCCATGTGTGGCAGCAGTACGTATCTATCTGTAGCTGCACATGTGAGGGCAAGGGACATACTGCAACTGTTAGTGAAGGGTGGACAGATATCTGTCATTGAAGGTTGATATGTGCATATATCAATGTAGGTCATGGTGTGTGGCCTAGAAAACAGCATGCAGTGCTGATATATGTCATGTGGTGGTTAAATGCTGTGGGACTGATTTGTCAGATCTGCTGTGTTACAGCCAGTGAGGCCTGCTAATGCTACATGGGCTGAGGACACCCACATGCATTCTGCACTACACTGTGCAATATAATCACATAACTGTACATCCCTCAACTGTCGCATAATTGATATCCCCACCACGAAAGGTGTACTGTACATGTGCCTATATGTACATCCATGTGTACAGCAATGGATGTGTACACGTATGTGTATAGATATGCATATATATAATAGATAGATAGATATATAGATATATATATATCCATATAGAGAGAGAGGGAGAGACAGAAAGACACGGGGTCATATGTACTGCAACAGGTGTGTGGTGACCAAGGCATGGACTGTAGACAAGTGTTGATACTGTAGTGCCATTCCTCCTTGCCAAAACACTGTACCCATTAACTACCACATAGGTAGAGATCTACCTAACAGTGAAGGTGTGATAAGGGAACATGGGACACAGGTGGACAGTAGCCTCTGCTTTGATGAAGACAGTGCCACACTACACCTGTAATCATTCTGTATGTTATGTGTCATCTCTAGAAATATAGGGCAGTGTTCTCCTCTACTCATCACAATGCCCTGTGTGGTATGTACCTCACATGACAACTACACCAGGTGAAAAGGCCACAGACATACCTCCCAAAGGGTAATACTGGTTGCAAACAGATGCCCTATGCAGACTAACTCACAAAAAACAAATCTACACTGTATTGCATACTGGCTGCACAGAGGTGACATCTGCCAGACATACAGAGGTATGTCACACTCATAGCTGGGTGACAACCACCATGGCAACATATCACAATCCCTCCAGGATACACGCTCTAGGGCCCTAAACCTTGTCAGCTCACTAAACAGCACATAGGTTCCCATCTCAGAGATATGCCATACACCGGAATAGACCACCTAGCAATAGCAAACAAGGCTCCTCATTAGCAGTTGTCATAAATACCCCTGATGATTGTGTGGGAGATTGGTAATACACCCCAGGAAACACCTCTGTGGTTCTGGTTGGCAGGGGCAAGTGAAATCAAAGTATATGTGTGTCAAAGGCCAGGGTAGCATATGGCTAGGCTGCCGTAGGCCCTAGGGCCAACAGCATGTTACCTACCTATGACACTATGCACTCACACATGTACTCAATGCAATACCTGCTATGTGATGTTGAATACGTGTAACGCTGAATGTGTGCAAGGTCTGTAAAAGTGTGATAGCTTAGTGTGAAGTTGTATCTGACATGGTAGTGTCTATCCTAGTTGTGAGGACAGCAAATGATGTGTAATGTACTGCTAGGCAGACATAGTAGTACGGCATATGATGTGACGTAGTTCCTTGTTAATGAATGTGGTGTCTCATTGTAGGCTAAACCAATACATGTATGCTTAGTGAGTGGTACTGCTGGTGAATCCAACTCCCATATGAACTGTAGTACTACGTGAAGCTGTAGGCCTAAACAGCACAGTATGGTGTGTGTTCACATTGCTTGGAAACACTGTCATGTGTGTTTCCTGTAGTCTGCACAGAGGACAAAACTCAGGCATAAGGGTGTGTAAGTAGTGGCACACAGTACTGTATGGTACACAGGTAATGCTCATCTGTGTTGGCATACAGTGGTGTGTTGTATGTTTGTCTGATGTGTGTGTAATCATGCCTGTACAATGGCTGCAATCATATGTGTGTTACAGGGTATACATGTGTATCCAGCAACATATATACTCTGTTACAGCAGTATGTCACCTATAGTAACAACTGTACACATCTGTTAGGCAGGGCTATAGCATCAGTGACTAGGGCGGTTGACTGATACTACTGTACCTGTACTTTACATCCATTGCAATGGATGACATCTCTGTTCGTACATTGATGTGATATACACCCCTGTCTTGAGGTTGTGCAATGTGTCACAAACAGTGTGTTGGCTACTGTTGTATAGTGGTGTGATATATAGAGTGTGCCAGGCACTGTTAGTTAGTTGTGGCCTGAGAACCAATAAGTGGTACTGAATGTGTGTAACCTCTGACAGACAATAGGATGATATATATGTCAGTAAAGTGATATCTGTGGTTAAAGGTGTAAAGTGTGCCACAGGACTCGCTCACACATATTGTTCATATCTTTTTCAGCCAGATGGCCCGCCAACACAATCCATCGTACACAGCGGATGAGGAAGAGGTGATACTACAAAGCCTATTGCAGCAGTACACAATGCTGTTCTCCAGAAGCAACCAGCACCAGCAGGAGCAGACTGCACTGTGGCAGGAACTTGTTCGTCGGGTAAATGACATAGGCATGCATAACCGGACATATGAGCAGGTATGCCATGACTGCAGTGATTTAATTAGACATGTCCAGTGGTGTGCGTCTGATATCCAAAGACAACAGCTTGCCACAGGTGGTGAGGTGGCCATTCATGCCCCCCTCACCAGAGTGGAGGAGCTGCTCCTAAGTGTGGTGGCTCCTGGACAACAGCAACATCAACCTCTGACATGTGTTGTCATGAAGGATGGAGCCACCCAGCACGTCTATCTGGAGCAAGCAGGTAACATGCCCTATCTGTATACGACAGTTAACTGTATTGTTAGATTATGTCTACATGAGATGTGTACTGTGTGTTTAGCAGTTCTGCTGCCTAGTGTTGTGCAATACTGATATTTTGAATAATATTCTACACCTGTGACTGTTGACTGTTGTTATACTGCAGTTTAGCATACCCACTGTAGCAATGCCACAGTTGTGGCCACTGACGAACTCTCTCATATTCTCGTAGGTCCCTCTGGTGTGACAGCAGGGCAGCCAATCCATGCTGGTGAGTGTGTTATAACTGCAATGTTGGTAATGAAATATGCATGTCATAGGTGAGGTGTAGGCTATGTACATGTAACACACCTACGCATAATGCATGCCATGCATGTTTGCTGTAAGACGTTGCACAGCTCAGTAATGTCAGTAGCTGCCTCACTGACATGCAATACACAGAGCATAAGGCACAGTTGTGGCAACCCCGTGCTGCACATTGGATAGGCATAGTTGCAACACCTGTACACAACATAACACATGTATCATACACAGTACACAAAGACATGCTACATATGGCATAACCACACACCCGCTGTAAGGTCAGTCACACCTCAGTATCCCACATGTCATCCACACACACATGATGTACCTCAGGGGTTGAGGCATATCATGGGGCTGTGCAACACTCTTCAACACATAACACGGTCATGTTAGGCAATGCTCCCTATTGGGCACCTCATAAACCTATGTACAAAGTGGCTGTGTAATAGGGAACGTAGCTACAGCACTGCAGTTCAGGTACAGCATGCTAGGCGGTGGTCTGTCACACAGTAGTAGTCGTGAGTGGCCACAAGATGCATGATGATGATGATGATGGCACATGGTAGTACACCCCATCCAGTTACAGTGACCACAGTACTACACATAGTGGTCTTTGATTTGCACCTCATTGTTGTGTGTGTGCAAACATATGCACCTATACACAATATGCATAGCATTTTGTGTGTGCTTACATATGCCAATATACACAATATGCACAGCTGTCACCATCTGTACAATGAGTCACATATATGTCCTGGAATGCTATTGGGTGTATAGGTCACATGGCACACATTGGGTATGTGTGGTGTTTAATGTTGCAGTCATGTAGTATGCCATGTCATGGCTGGCACCGTCATATCTGCAATATGTCCCACACTCACCATAACCACTGTACAATGGCCATGTCAAGCATTGGGATTCCTTCATGTCTACATGCACCACTCATCCCCTGTCTGTACATTGCATGCATTTGCTACACCTGTGCACACTATTATTTGCTATGGACACAGACACTGTAAGCAGACATGGCAATCTATGTGTCACACAGATAACACATGCAGCCATGGTATGTATACCATTGAGTGCTGGTGCACAGGACATTGCAGAGCAGATAATACTTGCACAGCAATGCTGTGTCCATGTACACATTGTGTTCCAGGATGTGACAATCACTGAACAACTACACACATGCATCACAGCCATGTATAATGTCATTAAATAGGGCCGTCTACACTTGCACTGCATGGTCTTGAGCAACACATATTCTGCATGCTGACACATGTGAGGTGACTGTTTACCTTGTGATACTGTCACCCACCTTCATCCACTATTGTGTATGTGTTGGATTTCTGGTGTGTATGTGTGTGTGTGTGTGTGTGCTGTGGTGAGCAGTGTATTTGTGTTCATGCGTGCATGTGTGCATGTGTGCATGTGTTCATGTGTGCTAACATGTACAGATTGTGAAGTGTGTTTCCTGTCTTCCTTCCACAGGTGCTGAGTTAGGGATGTCTGAATGCAGCAGGGAACCTGATGTCACTGCCACTAATAGTGGAGATGATGAGACATGTATTGTGGCATAGGAAGGTCTGTCAGGGTCTGTCGTTGGTCCACCAATCGACAGTACACAGCGTTCAACCCCATCTATGTGCACACTCATACTGCCAATACATCCCTCATCACCAATGGCCTTAGCTGAGGGACAGCATACAGTCGGCATTGACCAGGAGAGTGTGGTACCCAAGGCATGTGCAACCCCTCACAGCAGCCATAGCCGGATTACTGGAATAGTACCACATAGGCGGATGTTCAGGGGTTCTCAGGGGAGCACCACTGGTCGTGTGTGCCCTGCAGCATGCGGCACGTGGCACTGGCCAGTCCCAGCAGGGACATGGGTCCAGTCATCATACCTCTGCCTCTGATGATAGCACCCAGTTAGGGTTGGTACCCGATACTGCCCGTAGCAACACTGCCAGGCACAGGTACCGTGTCCATGGCCAGAGACAATGATCTGTACAGCCTAGCAGGTACAGTCTGTGGCTATCCCACAACCACCCGTATATGGCAGCCACATGGTGGAGTTGTGTGCATGCAGACACACACACACACACACACACACACACACACACACACACACACACACACACACACACACACACACACACACATACACATTAACCAAACAACTAGGACTCACACATACACAAACACATTACATCAACATTGTCCCATGCTGTACTGTTGTCCCACACACACACACACACACACACACACACACACACACACACACACACACACACACACACACACACACAGACATGTTGATTGGATGGGTCAGTGTCGGGCTCTGGCAAACTAACAACACACCCTGTGCATATGATGACACATGTGCCACCTCCTGTCATCTGTAACATTGATGCAGGAATAGGCTAACATGGTTCTGATGCACAGGGTGACATTATAGCAGTGTAGCAATAGTAGCAAGTTGCCAACAGGAAAGTGTACTGATATCCTTGTAGGTATATCTGAGCAGGCATTATGCATCACAGCTCTGATAGTCACTGTAGCATTGTTTACACCAGTGTTAGGTCTGAGTATGTATTGTCCACCCATGTGCCACTTGGCTGAAGTGTACAGTGTTGCCAGCATGTGTTAGTGAGTGGACAGTACGTGTATGATGTGTGCATTACAAATTAGCAGGTGTACATCTGTGAACATGGTGTGTGCGCACTGTCTGCATGTACGTGCATAGTGGACACGTGGGATGTGCGACATACCCTGTTGTACACATTGTTAACATCTCATGGTATCTTTCGATGGCCAGTATGCATTCTACTACAGATATGTACTAACATGGGTACACATGTGTGTATGACATGGGTTGACACTATGCTGTGGGTGATACTGTTTATATCTGTCAATGATCTGCAGTCTGGTAGTATACACCACCTCAACAGCATAAATATAACCAATCATTAGATGATGTCCTGACAAATGACACACAGTTGTAGGGAACTCAGTAACAGTTGGATCCTTCCGGTACTATACTATAACAGTAACCAGTGGTACTGATGTTCCTGGGACCACACCTGTGTGGCATATATCCCTCTTAGGTACATGCAAACACACTAGGGATATGTCCATCCACATCTGGAAATGCATGCATTGGCCTACACTGCATTCCTTGATGGGACGCATATCCTACACAAGGGTATCATACAGATAGATACCTGTTGTCCAATACATGCTGTATAGTCGTAAGCCGACTATGGCATAGTCATCCATATTTACTAGACATACTATCCCGACAGTACCACATAGGTGGTATCCCTCAACATGTATGTTGGGTACCAATGTGTACAGACAGCAGAACAATCTGTTGAAGGAAACAAATGTATTCATGTAGTATGCAGGCTTCACATCTATATACTGATTGAGGTCACATGTACACATATTTATTTGCCACGCAGATACCCGATGTGTGCAATGCACATACTGTTTTAATCATATGTCATACCATAGTAAAAGCAAAACCCACACTGTATTGACCGCCTGTGGCACACACACACTAAGCATTTGTAGGATTCAAACCTCTACCTAACTATGTTACGATAATAGAGAGATACGCATTACCATGGCACGCTACATGCTTTACTTGGTGGGCTTTGTTCTCCTTGAATATTTGTAGGATGCTGACATCATCAGACATTCCAAAGAGGGATGTACCTCTTTTAATGTGTTTTCCCAGTCTCCAAAAAGGTTACTCCTTTCAAAGAGAAATCACACACACTATCAGGAGTCAAACCTCTACCTAATTGTGGCTATAATACTAGAGAGATGCGCATTAACACAGCACGCTATATGCTTTATTAGGTGGGTTTTGTTCTCCTTGAATATTTGTAGGATGTTGACATCATCAGACATTCCAAAAAGGGATGTACCTCTTTTAATGTGTTTTCCCAGTCTCCAAAAAGGTTACTTCTCTCAAAGGAAGTTGCACACACCCTCAGCGCTTGCAGGATTCAAGCCCCTACCTAATTACATTATGATACTAGAGAGATATGCATTAACACAGCGTGCTATATGCTTGATGGGGTGCTTTTGGTTCTCCTGATATATTTGTAGGATGCTGACGTCATCAGACATTCCAAAGAGGGGATGTGCCTCTTTTAATGTGTTTTCCTAGTCTCCAAAAAGGCTACTCCTTTCAAAGGAAATTACATATACACCCACTGTCAGCACTTACAGGATTCAAACCCCTACCTAACTATGTTATGATACTAGAGAAATACACATTAACACAGCACGCTATATGCTTTATTAGGCGGGCTTTCTTCTCCTTGAATATTTGTAGGATGCTGACATCATCAGACATTCCAAAGCGGGATGTACCTCTTTTAATGTTTTACCAGTCTCCTCCTCTCAAAAGAAATTACACACGCACACACACACACACACACACACACTGTCAGCACTTGCAGGATTCAAACCCCTACCTAACTATGTTATGATATTAGAGAGATACACATTTACACAGCACACTATATGGGTTACTGGGAGGTTTTTGTTCTCCTGGTATATTTGTAGGATGCTGACATCATCAGACTGGACATGGTAATGTATGTGCACTTTCTTTTATGCAATCCCAGGAATGATCCATGTGGGTCGGCAGGTATGAACAGCTTGAACAGGACCCTGTGAGTTGCACCTTGTGTGATCTGTCTGTGGACACACTGACATCCCTTCATATGTCAACACATATCTATGCACAGATTGTTGGTTTTGTGGATATGACATGTGTCTGTGATGTTGATGAAGAGCTATGCAAAGTCTATGTGGGACATGTGTGGCTTTGTTCAGTGATGTATGTCCTGGGTGGCTACCTTGCAAATGGTGTAGCATGTTTGGGAACCATGATCTGCACATGAACATACCACAGTTGGTAGGGTTGTATGTTTGTCAGCTTCCAATAGCTCTGTTTATGACTTCAGCCATGATGCACTCCATGGCCTTGCAGATCAGACGTTATAGGTTTACTGGACTATACTTCCCATGGTGTGTTGTGCACCCACACTTATGGGGAGTGCCATATGTTGCTGTAACACATTCGACAGTTCCAGACCCTGTGGAGTGGGTGAAGCTCAACAGACTGTTCAGGTGCAGGGTCTGTTTGTTCTGTAGTGCATGCATGACACATATTGGGAAACAATTTAATCCAATTGCTGCTATGCTTTTGGTTTTGGGGGGAGCTGGTCAGCCATTCTACATGTGATATCTCCTGGTATGATGTCAGGGACTATCGTCAGTGGGAGGTGGGTATGTATATATGGGCCTGTCTGACAGGATGTCGGCATTGTCAGTAAGGTACAGTTGGCCCTGACTCAGGACATATATGAGTGTACATTACTATTTATGGCATAGCTGAAGGACAAGCAATGATTCTCAGTCTGGACTCCTTCTCAGCTACTCTTTACAAAACACCAACAACCTGAGCACTAATCCCAGTTATACTCTTTTACACACTTAACACCCTACTGATCCTTTGTGATCAGGCTACAGAGTATGTCATCATAATATACTGGCATGTCCAGGGGTCGGTTTTGTGTGTACTTTCCAGTCCAGCTAGTGAATATTGTGGTTATGACACAATGTCACATCTGCCTCATGTACACAGACAACCCTCTCCTCCTCCCAACACACTCAGATATATGTGAGAGATGCAACAATATTGACATACAGGAGGCTGAGCTCTCTCGACCCATGACTGGCATGGTCTATCAGGTGGTGAAGGTGACCACACACACCACATATCAGTCTCACATACACCGATAGCGACAGCAATCTAACCACATTATCACACATACACATACTCAGAGGCTCTACATACACTCTGCCTAAGCAGCAGAGACCTCTAAAGCAGACACACGAACAACTGCTACCCCACTACAAAACCCACATATCACATAGTTCACAATGTCAGTGTGCCACACAGTCACTGCCCTTCAGGCTAAACAACACACCTGATACACTTGTAATAGGTGACACTTAATGTCAGACATACTGATGTCTCACTCACCAGGCCAAACAAGGGAATAGTCACTTTGAGCTGTCTCTCAGGTGCCAGGATCCGCCACATAATGCATGCACTCAGGTCACTCCAAAGCAAGTCCAGGACTGGCTCCATCATTGTCCATGCTGGTGCGTACAACCTCAAACGTTCCTCCCTGGACCACATGACATGATACATAGAGGAACTCTCTGATCATGTAGCCCAGGCCAGTATGACCCTGACCTTGTTTAGCATCTTACACTCACCAAGTATGATGTCTCAGTATACCAACAAACTGATCACGTTTAACAGTTGGCTAACATATTGGTGTTATTCAAAGGGGATACAGTGTCTGTCAGCCTGGGGTGACATGCTCGACATGCCACGTAGCTTCCCTATGGACAGCTTGCACCTGTCACCCCTGGACTTTTGAATACTTGCTAAGGCACTTGCAGCCACCATACTGCCTTATTTAAGCGGGGCTCAAATGACAGACCCACCTCCATAGACATTACAGAGTACATGACACTGAGGGTAATGCTGCTCAACACCAGATGTATTACCCTCAAATTGACCACACTCACGAATCTCCTCAGTATGGAGAATAGCAATATCTGTGCACTAACAGACACATGGTTCAGGCTCCCACATGCACACCAGCACTACCAGGTTATATTTCGTACTATGCTTTCTGACCACATAACTCAGAATGGCCAACACAAATAAAGGGAGTATCCATATACATCACAGATACATATACCTCTGGGTTGGTAGCACTGCACAAAGCATCACAGGCCATACATATGCACCTAACATTGTGCAAATCTGCCTTTTTGTTTGTTGCCTGTTACAAACCACACTCACAAACTCAGCAACCACACTCGGCTTTCCAGGGAACACTGGACAATATGACGGTCTCCCCAACCACCATTATATTGGGTGACATCAAATACACACACATTGACTGGGGATAGTACTCAAGCCCCAACACCCTCACACAACAGTTGCTACAATTTGTAAACTCATATACTATGGCACAACCGGTCACCACAACCACAAGAGGGGACAACATATTGGACATAATCATCACCAACATGGGTACTCTATGTTCCACACCTGCGATATACCCCTCATTGGTAAGGACAGAACATACTTTATCTCACTGGACATCCATATCCCATCCCCACACCCATCCTGGGTAATCTTGGTGAACTTCCCAAAAGCAAACGTCACACTTCTCCATACCACGGTGGTATCTTTCAGAGACCCTGGGTCAGTGGTAAGTATGGCTCAGACTGCTGAATCCTTTACATACACATTCTATGGACACCTAGTAGACTGCATGGATCGTGCTATCCAAAATAACACCTGGACTCACTCCTCCAATGGCAGGGGACCTGTCTGGTGGACCCCGGCCATTAATACGCTATACAACAAAAGGAGGAAGCTACTACATGATAGAGCACAATCCCATACAGGGAAGGCATCTGTGATCTGTACTAGCAGACAGCTACACTCACTCATGTATTTATGTCAGGCCCGCTTCTAACGGACAATTGCACTAGACATGTCAGACACTCACAAGGCCTTCTTCAGTTAATTCAGGTACCTGGCTGGACACTCACTGATATGCTGTGTGTTACTGCATACTAACTGAACACACCCTATACCCACAGACATTGCCAACATCCTGGCAAACAGGTTCAGTGCAGATGTCCCCCCCCTATCCCCCCTAGGGAGGTACTGTCCATCTCAACAGAGTTTAACCTCCCTGACATCACGAATAAACAGGTGAGTGCTGCCCTCCCCACAGCGGACAACACAGCATCAATGGGACCAGACAGTGTCCCGGCCTGTGTCATACACGGCCTTCATGACAGACGTAACCCTCACATTACGTCACTGTTTGATATCAGGGTTACTGCAGGATTTGTACCCACGGAATGGTGTACAGTGATAGTGGTCCCGCTCCACTGAATACTACCACAACAGACCACAGACAATATCGGCCTATAAGGCTAACTAGCCTGTTCTGCAAAGCTATGGAGCATATTGTAATGGGACTCATGCACATAGAGATGGGAAACCTACAGACACTGGGTCCTACACATTACAGCATTGATGTGGGCAAATCTTGCCTGTTGGACCTGTTTGTATTCTTTAAACAGTTACCAGGTCCATCAGTGTTGGGACGGTTGTCCACACAGCCTGCCTGGACCTTGCACAACCCTTCAACACAATACTCCACACGGCCATTATGCATAGGCTCACCGGCATCAATATCGACACATATCTCACACGATGGATTTCTACCTGGATCAGGGATAGCACCCACATGCTCAGTGTTGCAGGTGCCATGTCTGACTATACACCAGTTACACATGGCATCCCAAAAGGCTCAGTCATGGGACCTCTCTTGTTCAGTATATATTTGTGTGACATACAGGCTATCACAGGAGGGATATGGCTGCCCATGTTCGCAGATGACTGCAAACTGGGTGCCATAATCAACTCTCCAGCTGGCACAGGCATACTCATACAGGGTCTCACAGAGATAGGATGACTGGTGCCTGAGCCATGGCCTATGACTACATGCCATTAGTTGCATAGTCATCCCCTTTGAGAATGACAACATGCCCACACATTACCACATAGGTAGTAATCCATTACATACGGTAGTAATTGTTACGGGTTTGGGGACATGACCTGTTCGTACTCTTGCCTTTGACAATCACATTGCCAAAGTGGTTAGACAATACTTCTACATAGCCCACCATATCCCACATGGTTTCACATGTTGATCATGTGTGGTCATTGTGCCCCTATACTCATCCAGACCATGCTTGGTTACTATGCCACATTTGGGATGTACCTTACCCGACACCTGCAGCAACTGTAATGGCCACAAATGTTACTCATCAAGCAGATGTAGGGACTCACATGGATGCCCTGCACAGTTCAGATACAGTAACTTCAGCTCTACTCAGTCACTTACCACCTACACAGATGTGTTGTGTGCCTGTAGTTTAAGGCAATATCTGACCCAGAATTAATAGACATGCTCCACCTCAGGATATCAAACTCCCTTGGAGCTACACACTCCAGGGACATACACCTCAGCACAGATGTTAATAGGACATGCTGGGAGGACAGATTATTATCCGAAAGGCTCCACTCACTGCAGAGTGTAGTCCCAGTTTTGCATAAGCAGAGCCACCCACTGACCACCTACAGGTGACATCTTGACAAGTGGATGGGTGATTGTATGTGTACCCCTGGGATAGCTTCTGGGTCCCTGCTAGACAGAGGCACATTACACTAAACGTAAATGGGCTATCTTGTGTGACCTACTATTCACGGGCACAGTGTTCTGATTTGACTGGGTTGCAGCAGCCAAACACACTCTGGCTATGGTTGTACATGCCCTAGGGCAGATAGCCTAGTATCAACCTCTGAACCTTTGATAATGTTCATGATGCACAATGTTTATTGCTGATACTGTTTGCAGGTTTTTATCATCTTTGCTTTCCCACTTTCTATGAACCGCTTAGGTATCTGCAGAACATATTTGATTATGACAGGGTTCCACTATATTATATACGTGTCTGTTGTCATATAAGTGTGTGCACAGGGCAGATTGCTGGATAGTGAGAGGTTCCTGGGTTAACACATGCAACTGCCTGATATGTGTGGCACATTGGTGTACTCCAACATGGCCTAAGTGTGTGAGCATGCCCAGTTCAGACTGTCAGTGTTCTGTTGCCTGACATTTGTCTCATGTATTCAAGTGTGTGAGCATGCCCAGTGTGACCTTTCAGTATGTTGCTGTCTGAGGTCCACTACATTTGTTGATGTATGTGTACATGTCCAATATTAACATTTGTACTGTGTGTGTTGAAAGTCAGGTTCTATTCTTACTGCAGGACTCACCTTTGTGTCATAACTCAACAGGGATTATGCTGTGCCTGCAGGGTTTCCATGGAATACTTTGCATAGACTTATCAACCTTTCTTCATACAGGTTAACCACTGCAATACTGTCATGGTTTAGTGGTTCAGTACTATGACTATAGTGCACAGTATCCTGGATTCAAGGCCCATCCCCGCTTATATTTTCATACTGAGCAGACCAGACTGCTTAAGGGCCAGTAGAGCAACTATGAGCATGTTGGCTTTTGTTCAGCTATGCCCTACTTAGACCCAGCTTGTCCAACATTGCTCAATATTAACCATCATTGCTGGACGTTGGCCAATATTACTCAACATTGACCACATTTGTACTAGTTGGTGTGTGCGAATTTGTTTACATATACTACATGGTGGTAAATGCTGTTTAGCACTGCTTTATATTGCTTAACACATGGCAATCATGCCTCAGGTGTTGATGCAGAGCTGCCTATGTCGGATGCACATACTACACTCCCTATACATGTTTGAAAGCAGGTAGTGTCAACGTAGGCATCCCTTTTACTATATGTGTGGGTCAGAGAGAGGTATCATTTCCAGAGTTCCTACTGAGCCAGTGTATGTGCTATGTGTTGCCTCTTTGCCAAGGCCAAAGCATACTGGGCACGCCTCCTTCTGCCTACTGGGGCAGGCTCAGGTTGTTCCTCCTCCGAGTCACGCTCTGCCTGTGATGGCCTTGGCAATGGTGGAGGGCTGTTTGGCCCGGGCCTATACTGGTCCTGCTGCAGCTGTTTTCGCAGGAACATATTATGTAGCACAGCACATACCATGACAATTTGGGTACATGTAGTTGGTGAGTAATGCAAGGCTCCACCAAATGTCCAGGCACCGGAACCGTGACTTGAGCAGCCCAAACACATGCTCGATTACATTTCGTGTTTGTACATGTGCCTCATTATGGCGTTCCTGTTCAGGTGTGTGTGCGTTTCTGATGGGTGTCATCAGCCACGGCTCAAGTGCATAGCCAGCATCCCCCACTAGGTGTCCATGTGGGATGTCCCCATTGGCAAATGTCTGGTACAGCTGCGTCAGATGCCAGATATGGGAATCATGGTAGCTTCCAGGGCAGCCAGCACACACATTCAGTATTATGCCCTGGGCATCACACATGACCTGGCAGTTGATGGAGGGGAAGCCCTTGCGTTTGAAGTAGACCCTACCCCGCTCACTGGCTGGTGCTTTGATGCATATGTGCGTGCAGTCTATTGCACCCACTACCTCAGGGTATTCCACTATTTGCTGGAAGAGATGCATATTGCTGGCCAATACCTCATGGGAATTGGGGAATTATACATGATCACTGACATGTACTGACATGGCATCCAGGAACTGGTGCAGTACCCTGGATGCTGATGCCTGTGATATCCCCATCATATCACCAGTTGGTCTCTGGAAGGTACCTGTTGCTAATATTCTTAGGCCAACATATACCTTAGTTTCCACTGGGATGGGTTCCCCTCTGTTGGTTCTGTGTGTGAGGCGTGGCCTGCACAGCTCAACAATTTGCTGCAAGAGGTCTCTGTCCACTCTATAGTGCTCCACTATCTCCAGCTCATGTAGCCCCTGGTAGGTAACCCTGGGCCTGTACACTCTTCTCCGTCTTCTCACTGTGGGTTGTCCAGCAGCCTTTGCATTATCACCACCCCCCTCAGCATGTTGCATATGTTGCCTTATAACAGCTATGGCAGCCCCTAACATTTTTTGTCTCAAAACAGCTTTTTCAGTTTTCACTTCTATTAGCTTACTGCAGTGTTGCAGTGTCTCTTGAGAGAAACATAATGGACTGTTGTTTGAAGAATTTTAAGTGCTGGGCTGGGCTAGTGTTCTGCCTGGGTAATTGCCTGATTCTGATTGTTTTCACCTGCTAGTTCTGCTAGTACTCCCTGGTAACTTCCCTACTATTTGGTGTGCTTCCTTTTTCCTTTCTGTTTCCTGAGGGGGGAGCGCCGCGCAAACAAGTGCAAACACGCGCACAGCAGCTCACACGCACGTACACATGCTTACACAAACTAAAACTTGCTTATTCTTGTTAAAACGCGCACACACCGGTGCAAACGCGTTTACAACTGTTTACACAGCTTTACATATGCTTACTCAAGCTTACACATGTGCACACACGCTAACACGCGTGCACACTGTCTTACTCGGGTTTACTGGTGCGCACACACACGCGCATGCATGCTGAGCAAGAAACTTTGGTGTTATCCACGGCATACACCTTCCATTTCTTGACTTTACCTAGCCTACCTGTTGACACACCTCTTTCAATAATATGTAATTGTCAGCTGACACATGACACTTTGCTCCAATGAGCTTCACTCCTTTCATACATACCCCCCTCGTGATGTCACCTATCTTCTACTCTATTACTCCCCTTATCCTACTCCTACACCCCACTGACTGTGCTCCTATGTAAACTTGTGATTCACTATCCTAACTCTCATTTGCATAGGATTGCCTACTAATGCTTGATTACATCTCTTAGACTGAGCTTCCCCCCTTAGCAACCTCTACTCGGTGGCCATGTTGTCTTCAGCCTGCCATTCACTTGCATTGTAAATTCATTTTAGCTATAACATCCACATTTGTGGTTCTTAATTATTAATTTTCTGGTTTTTAGGGTGCAGCACGTTTGCGCGGCACTGCGCTACGCTTAAACCCTAGATCGGGATGAAAAAAAAGTTATTTTATTTCTATTTTGCATCACTTCCCATTGCCAATGGCCATATTTTTGGCCATTGGCATGTTTCCTCCTGTAAATGCATGCTTTTTTTGCAGCTGTCACTGCTCCGTTTTGCTATTTGCAGAACCGTACCCAGTTATCAACTGAGTACATTTCTGCAAATAACACTGCTCCTACTTGGACAGGTTCGGGTTTCCTGGATCGCAAATTTACCTCTTTTGCATAGCTTTCGCCTGCAATTGAGGTAATTTTCATATCCAAGCCTTGTCCATGTAGGACTAGTTTGAAGAGCTTAGTCGCACGCCCCTACCGGCTGTTCATGGATCGCTCAGCGGACATGTTGGCTGCATGGAGTCTTACTCTACTCTTAGAGTCTGTGCAAGCCTTTGTGAATCCGGCCCATTATTTTTTTGCAAGAAGGACCAAGCCGCTCTGCACCCCCCATACCAATTGCTGAATGTATATACTTACTCTGACAGCACACAATATCAGGGAAAGACATATTCCCCAACCCTGTGGACTGTGCAGTCTCTCACACCAGTCAACCATCTGCTTAGTCAACTAAATTTTGGTGACTAAACAGATGTTGAAGAAAGGTAGTGTCAACAAAATTCAGTGCTGATACACATACACACACACACACATATATATATATAAATATATATATATATATATATATATGTGTGTGTGTGTGTGTGTGTGTGTGTGTGTGTGTGTGTGTATATATATATATATATATATATATATATATATATATATATATATATATATATATATGAATACGGGATCCATGTAGATGTTTGAAGTTTCACTTCTTCAAACTTCACTTCACTGAGTCCACTTGTTCGAAGTAGTGAAACTTCGAACATTGACTTTGGCAGTCACACTACAGCACAGAATGGGAATATTCCCTTTTCCCTGCTGTAGTGCAATCTCAAAGTTGGTATATTTAAGTAGGGGGTGTGCGCAGGGGGCTTGCCCCCTGCAAAAACATGTTTTAGTGGGTTTTTTTTGGGGGGGGGGATCTCCTGGAGAACTAGACTTCAGCGAAAGTACACTTTCGGTGAAGTTAACTTTCGCTGAAGTGTGGGTCTTCTGCTTTATTTTAAAGAAGTGTTCTTTCGATGTAGAGCAGTAGACTCATATATATCTTCTTCTTCTTTTGGCTTTTCCCGGTTAGGGGTCGCCACAGGGGATCACTTGTCCGCTCATGATTGGCAGTGGAGTTTTATGGTGTCGAGTTGCCAGCCCAGTGCCCAACCTTCCACAGAAGGCACACACACACCTAGGGCCAATTTAGAGTGTCCAATCCACCTACAGCATGTCTTTGGGATGTGAGAGGAAACTGGAGCACCCAGAGGAAACCCACGCGACCACAGGGAGGACATGCAGACTCCGCACAGAAGGCACCCCAGCCAAGGATCGAACCAGAGAACCATATATATATGGGTCCCCTACAAAAATCTAAAACCCAAAACATCTAAAATCCATAACACTGAATTTCATAACATCTAACAGTACAAATCACATGAAAATAATATTTTTTTTAGTTATGTTTGCAATCTGAAAAGCATAACATAGCAATGCACTGAGCTGATCGTGAAAAATGTTATCTACATTGAGGCTGAAGATATAGCAAACCTGCTGGCCATTACATTTTGCTCTAACTTTATCCCTCTCTCCCCTCCATCTGTCTGCCAAGCTATACCTGAAAATGGTTTACCTCCAGCTATCACACAAGAACCAGTCTTGAAAGTACTATCGAAAGCTAAACATTCTGCATCAATGGGTCCTGACAATATCCCTGGATGCATCTTGAATAGGATGAAGCACGATTTAGACACACCCAAACAACACTGTTCAATCTCAGTCTCTATAAAGGTTTTGTAGCAAGTGAATGGAGCTCAGTCATTCTCCTGTATAAGGGAGGACCTTCCATAGACCTAGATAATTACAGATCCATAAGTATGACCAGCCTCATATGCAAAGCCATGAAAAGACTAACCATGGAACTAATTGATCAGGATATAGGGAACCTGCAAACATTGGACCTGTCTCAGTTTGGATTTGTTAAGGGCAGGTCATGCTTAGTCAACCTGGTGGATTTTTTAAAAGGTCACCAAAGCAATGGTTGAAGACAAAACCATACACACTGCATACCTCAACTTGGACAGCGCTTTTGACACAATACTCTACTCAGGCATAGTAGAAAAGCTAAATAAACTGGCAAATAACCCCCATGTCACTTACTGGATTGCCAACCATCTCACAGATAGGATGCAGGAAATCAAAATAGGGGGAAGTTAACCTCCACAAACAGAACAGTCACCAGTTGCACCCCCCAGGGTTCTGTGCTGGGACCTCTCCTATTTGGCATCTACTTTTCTGAAGTAAATCCACAACCAAAGGGCTCTGGCTGACTAAGTTTGCAGATGACTGCAAGCTACTAGTAGTCACTGAATCCCCAAATGACTTAGCCATCCTGCAGGAAGCTTTAACCCAAATGAATAACTGGTGCCAAAACCATGGACTGAAACTAAATGCCAAAAAATGTATTATTATATCCTCTGGGAAGTCATCTATCTGAGGGAAATGCCACATTAACAATACACCCCTAAGAGTTTACTCAGTTGTTCCAAATTTGGGAATATATGTGGACAGTGACCTAATATTTGGCCAACATGTGTCCATTGTTGTAGGAAAGTCCTTCTATATTGCACAGCTTATAAACAAAGGGATTGTGCCTAGATTAAGGGATGTCATTGTCCCCCTTTACTCAACCCTCATTAGGCCAATCATTTAACCTAATGTCCTTTTGGCATGTATCTGTAGAGACACACACAACAACTGGAATGCCCACAGAGATAGATTGCTAAGAGGATACAAGGCCTTAACAGCATATCCTACATGGACTGATTCAAACCCCTGTCACTGTACTCTGTATCCTACAGGCTAAGCGTTGACTTGTGTCTGGCATACAAGGCATCCTCCAACCCAATACTGATGGATTTACTGAACATCAGCAAGTGAAATGGCATCATAAATACTCAATCTAGGGATCTAACTTCTTCTTTGACATCAACAGAACACTTTGAGGAACAGGTATATCTTGCAGAGAACACCACTGCTCTGGAGCAAGCTCATCATCCACATAAAACAAACTTCACCCCAGTCTATATTCAAGTGTAACTTGGATCTGTCAATGGGAAACAGAACATTTACCCCAGAACTGTCCCCTGTACTACTAATGAACTGAGGCAGCTCCTACATGCTTTATCCCATTCGTGGAGCATTCCAAATTATCTCTGGTATGATCCCATTTATTCTCATTAGGGGTAATATATAATTATCAACCATGGGATGGATAAGTGATAGTTAATTTGAGCACAAAAAGGGGAAACAAGCTAGGCTTAAATGGCCTGCAAGGGCAGCCAGCCTAGTACCTATCTATGAACCTGTGTGTGTGTGTGTGTGTGTGTGTGTGTGTGTGTGTGTGTGTGTGTGTGCATGTGTGTGCGTGTGTGTGTTTTATATATAGATATATATATATATATATATATATATATATATATATATATATATATATATATATATATATATATATATATATATATATATATATATATATACCTGTCAAGTGTTCAGACTTTATAGGGTGGATAGGTAATGTTCACTTTGATAGACACTACATGGGGTAACTTAAATGGACACAAGTAAATAAATAAATATGTTTTAAGTGATTATGCTGTGTTTAAAGTTTGCAAATATGTTTGTCTATTTTTTTTATCAAATATTTGTAAATATGTCTGTTTCTCATAATTTTACCATAAGAGTGCTGTTTATAACTGGTGAAATGAATCCAGTGAATGTGCCAGTGAAGGAAGACTTATATGTGATATATTGTTCAAATCATTATCTTAGATTAAGGATCTGTAAAAGATGTAATGATGATCCATCAGTCACTGCCTATGACTTCAGAAACATTTAAGTTGGGGAATAATTGCAACTCCTCTCTGCAGGTGTGTACAGCTGATATAGAGATGTATTAAATGTAAGACTAAAAAATAAATAGTACATAATATAGATCTGACTTAGTTGCTTAAACTTGGTCATGTGCCAAACGGCTGACCCTCAGTCACATGTCAGATAGCTGGTCTTCTGTTACGTCTTTACTACAAATCTGGATCCATATATACTGGTAATAAGGGTGTCAACAGAGCTGACGTGAAGATGACAGTTATTTTTCTACATATCACATCTTAAATCATTCAGTGCAGACCCCAGCACACATGACTGAGTCAGATAACAGTAGGAAGTACCTCTAACATTACTCTGACCCTCCACCTCACCATACACAACATGAACAAAGGAATCATGTAACAGCCTTAAATGAAGCAATCAAGAAAACTGGTGGGTACTTTGCTATTGTACCTTGGGTACACTCTAAGAGTTGCTTTTTATACATTACCAGAAATAATTATATTAGTAATGTAGTCACTGAATGAAAATATTGAAGTTTGAACTTTTTTCCGTGTATTTACTTTTGTGACTTTTTTAAAAATTTCAAATGCATTTTGAATGTTTAGTCTATCATAATAAAACTTCAGCTCATGATATCTTTAAACAATCCATATCTTGAGCTACCAAAGGCTGCTACTCCCCATACAGATGCTTTAGTCATTCATTCCGAAGGCAGATAGTTATGTTTACAATCCAAAGTTATTTCCATCAAGATCACTTTTGAGTATTACTTTATATAATTTCATATACACCCCTTCCCCTCTCTCTTTGTATATATATATATATATATATATATATATATATATATATTGTCAAAAAGGAAAAAGTAATAGTGAATGTTATCCACACATGTCAAGTTCAGGCATGAAGTCCAGGAATAGTGCACCTATAAACAGGGAAATAAGAGCATAATTTAGCATTCATCAAATATAATATTTTTAAATACCTGTACAATGTAAAAATGTTTTCAGTATAATATAATATAAAATAATATAATACAAATAGATTATGAACACAGCATTACATTTTTTCATGAGCTTATATTAAAAATCAATATTTAAATGTAACGTTAAGGATGAAATACTAATGGTGTACTATCATCCATTTATATAGTAAGCCTAAAGAGTTATGTATTTCTGCAGGCATTTAACTGTCATCCCCTCCTATGAGTACCAATATACCTAAAGGTCAATTTGTGTGTGAGAAGCATAACCACAATGGTGACATTTAAATGTTAAAGTACACAAGTGATTTCCATAAAAAATTAAGAAAAGGTCTAGAAAATAAAAATCTTAAAAGCAAAAGTTAGTAATATTTGTACATGCGAAAACAATAAAAAAATTACCTTGCATATTCACTACCCGCTGTTGAAGTAAAAACAAGGGCCAGTTTTCATAGTGAAATTGTGTAGTGTACAATGTGCTACTATGTGGGAAACTGCCATATGCAGGCACGCTGTGATTTCTAGTACCCACTTGTACTACTCAGCAATGAGAAAAACAGTTCAGGAACAGGGGCATGCAAATCACCATATAATGACACACAAATGAAGATGTGCAGTTTAATGAATGCATAACTCTGTATAAATGAGTACCTCCAAAAGCAGATTATGATTTATAAACATAGGCAACAGAAGGTACACAGTATGTCGAGCATCAGTGAAAGAGCAAAAAGCACACCAAAAATTTGTGGAGTTGCAAAAATGCTAGAAACAGCTGCAGAGTTTATGTGACAGCACTTATTGCCTCTAAGTGTGACTATTTCTCACCCAGTGGGAGAATATAGTATCAGACAGTGTAAATGAAAACAGTACTGTCAGCATATCACCTACCACCAGCTAACCAATCAGAAGATGACAGACCGTTTTTAGCAGGGTAGAGATATTATGAGAATTGTATGACATGTATTGCCTTCAAACAAGATTGGGCAAAATGCATGGACTTCCTATATTGGTCAGCACTAAAGTCTGTGTAGCACTTATTATGCTAGCTAAGAGGGCTTCCAGGGATGACTAAGGGGTACACTGGGCATATTACTAGCATCAGCTTAAAGAGTACTCATTGCATTTCTTAATACTCTTCTTTTTCTACATGTGAATCTGTTTCCCCGACATGAAAGGAGAAAGATCCACCACTATGCATTGTTTCTATGCCATCACCCTCCTCCCTGGAGTATAGGATGCTACAGACTGCATTCTTGTGGCATTAAAGGCCAAACATTATGTCAGTAGAAATGGTTACCATATTATCACCTCCCGGCAGTGTGCAACATACAAGGTTTGATAACTAATAAATCTGCACAGCACCCTCGCAGTAACCATAATTCCCATATCTGTCACATAAATCATTTATATTACTGATGCCTGTGCAGTAAATTCCACAGTGCCGCCTAGTTGGCAAGTGTAGGCACTGTGCTGATCAAGTGTATACAGGGCTAAAGACAGTTTATACAAATGTCTTACAACCTTATATGTCACTACTACTTTGAAGAGCTCTAGTAGAAGGAAGCAGATATTAGGCCTGGGTCCCCCAAATTATTTAGAAAGTATTTTGCATTGATACATTTTTTTTTTTCAAAACAAAATTTTTTTTTCATTCATTCAGAGCAGTACTCCTAATAGAGACCCTTTCCTCTAACAGATACCAGGACATACCAGATGGGCTATCGTGAGGAAGTGTACTTCTGCTGTGCCTGCTACTTGTTTATATGCCATGCTGTGCTGTACACCATGGGTAACACATCTACAGTTGTGAGGCTGTAGACAACATGTCATGCATTTGATGTCTTGCATATACACGTTGGGCTGCGGCTTAGCTGTGAGGCTATAGGCACATTTCCATATTTCTGTTGTCATGCATGTACATGTGGGAGTGCAGATTTGCACTACTGCCTCATACCTACACCTCTGTGTGAAGGCTGGATTGTTCCTTGAATTTCAGCATGGACGGAGTGGCTGGCCAACCATCTTGACTGCCACAGGAGAGAGATAGGTGAGACTTTCAACACAGTGGGTTTAGTTTGTCTATGCTGTAGCTGGCCCATCAAGCTCCTGGTGCCAGTGCCTGAAATAGCACCCCACCTCCTCAGCTCTTCACGTGAAGTGGAATAAAAGGTTTTGACTTGTATTGTACTAAGCCAGTTGGTAGTTTTGCACCTATTTGCTGCCTATAGCAGCCAAATTCATGCCCCCTCCCCAGCTCTAAGTGAAGAGCAAAAAAAAAAAAAAAAAAAAGAAAAAGGACTTTGGCTTATACTGTAGACAACCGATTGGTACTTTTGTACCAATCAACTTCCTACAGATCCTCCCCACTGTACCCCCCAGCTCTTGAAGTACCTCTGTACTGTCATTTTGGTACAGAAAAAAGGAATGCAGGAACTGTCAATCCTGCCCCCTAACACTTCATACCCGGAGCAGCTGCCCCCCTTTGCTGCACCCTTTTTATGCTTCTAACAATCATTAAAGTACTTGTTATAAAATACTGCATGCTGAGAGGCCTAAGGAGCATATTGTCTCAGATTAATAGATTTAATAACACAATTTCCTCTCCTACGGACTGTAGTCTTGAAGATGTTAAACAATCAGTATGCAGGGTTATGCCTAGCAGACTTCACTACAACTACATTATTGTGCCAGACACTAATGATTCAAGCAGGAGAAGCTCAGATGTGTCTATTCAAACTGTTAAATACACTTTTTATGGATATTATCCAGTGCAAAAAAGACAGTAATCTGAATAGTGAACTGAGATGTCTGTCATTGTTTACAACATGCCTCCCCCCTCCCATGGGACAATATGTTCGCTAAGGAGCAATACTTTGGTCATAACAATTTCCACTTGAGTCACTTAGGAAATAAATATCTATATACTGCAGTCACAGTACTACTGAAGGCTTCTAAGGCCTGTACTGTATGCTTCAAAAAAAGGAAAGAACTGGGAACTGACAAGTTTCTGTGTCTAATGAGAAACGGTAAAAGCCTAAATAATAAATTTGATAAACTATGTAATATTACTGTAAAGAATAAACTTGATATAATCCTAGTTGCTGATCACTGATTAATATAGTAATATAATTGGGTTTTTAGGAATTTCATAACTGGTAGGGAAAGGAGAAGAAGATTTTTTTCTGCAAGACCTTAATTCTTCAAGCCTTTTCATGCAGTGGTTCTAAACAAGAAACTGATTAAAGTCAGTATTGGTTTTAGTAAATCCAGTCCTTCTCTCTTCAGATTTAATAGAAGTGCTTCTTTAAATAATGCTGAGATGCAAGATTTTTCATCAGAACTCAGTATATGTGTGTTAATGGATCCTGTTCTATACTGCTAAGCATTTTAATTCACCTCATAGACAATGAATGCTTTAAGTCAGTTTCAGAGATGAAGAAGTGTTAGTGTTTTTTTCTGAGATTGGTTATCTTTAAACTATAACCAGCAATACCAGTATGAAAATTTGAACTTGCCCTGCCTGAGACATTGCTGCTTGTCATAGTAATACAGTAATGTAGTTATAATGAACACTGTATAGCAGAGTTACCATAGCTCTTGACCTCTTAGTGCAACAAATCTGCACAAAGCCAAAAATAATGGGGGGACAAAGCTCCAAAAATAGGGACAGCTTTTAAATATTGCTCATAAATGTAGAAAGTTGTTAGAATAACTCTTGTGTTACCATGCATTTTCTGAAGGATATAAAGTCTGAAACTCAAATACTGATTTGCCACAAAAAAAATCCAAAAAAGCACAGATTTTATGAGGAAGAGAACAAAAATACGAAGCAAAAAACTGGACTTCTGCAAAAATCTGGACAGCTGAGAGGTATGAAGTTACCCCTGAATATTGACTGCTTTCTTATTCTAGATTATGGTCCCCAAAGTTGTTAATGATCACTAAAAGCTAGTAATCTCATGGGCTGTTAACAAATTTAAGGGGATAAAACAACCAGCTTGGAGGTGGTATCAGAGAGCTGTTGAAGGCTTGGGGGGCAGAGGGGAAGAAGGGCACCTAGTGATCTAAAAAGGGCAATTTTTTAAAACTATTTAGTACCACAACAGAGGTTCACTTGGACGACATTTTAAGTGTAGCCAATTTCCCTTTTGGTGCTTGAATTAATATTTCCTGATTGATCTTACCTATCCCATAGCTAATAATTGTATATTACCCTAGTGAAAATAACTGTGATCATACCATAGATAATTTGTGGGTACCCATGTAAGGGATGCAGCATTTGGGAACTGCCTCTATCCATTAGTGGCATGACAGACAATCTTGGAGTACATTTTCTATTACGCATCCTTAGATCCAAGTTGCATTTGAATATGGACAGGGATGAGCTTTGTTTTACTTGAATGGATAGTCTGTTCTGGAACAGTGGTAGCTTCTGTGATATATATCCCTCTCTCCACAACATTCAGTTTAGATACCTGGCTATTTCTGATGCCATTTGACTTGTTGATGTTCAGTAGGTCCATCAGTATTAGGTTGGAGGATGCCTTGTATGCCAGACACAGGTCACCTCTAAGCACTCTGTAGGATACTGAATATAGTGATAAATCTTTGAGGTTGTCCATGCAAGACTTATTGTTTAGGACTTTTATCCTTTTGGTAAGGTATCTCTGTGGGTATTCCAACTGTTGCATAGTTCTGGACAGATACATGCCAAAGTGGACATTATACAAAATGATTGACCTAAGAGTGCTTTGTAAAGAGGGACAATAACATCTCCAGATCTAGTCACAATCAATTTGTTTATAAGCTGTACAATATAGAAAGACTTTATGACTCGGGACACATGTTGGTCAAAAGTTAGGTCACTGTACACACAAGTTCCCAAATACCAAACAAGTGGGTCAGTTCTCAGGGAGTATTGTCAATCTGGCAGTTCCCTGGAGTAGATGACTTCCCAAAGGATGTTTAGTTTCCATTCATAATTCTGGCACCAGTTATTGTTTGGGACAAACCTTCCTGCATGATGGCTATGTCATTTGGGGATTCAATAACAGCTACTAACTTGCAGTCATCTCAAACTTAGTCAGACACATCCCTTTGGTATTTCCTTTTACTTTTGAGATGTATATGCCAAACAGAAAAAGTCTCAGCACCAAACCCTGGGGGACTCCATTGGTGACTGGTCTCTTTCTAGAGGTAACTTCCCCTATTTTGATCTCCTGCATCCTGTGAGCAAGTTGGCAATCCAGGTAGTGATGCAAGTGTTTGCTCCTATATTATTCATCTTTTGTACTACACCTGAGTAGGGGATTGTGTCAAAAGGCTTGGCCAGGTCAAGGTAATGTAGTGTGAACTGTTTTACCTTCATCCATTGGTTAGACAAAAAAGAGTAAAGCTTAAAATGTGCCCATAATTTTGAGCCTTTCACACTTTCTGCCAATTATTGGCCTAGAAGGTTGAGAGATAAGAGCATATGTTTGACTGTCCCTGATTTTGTGTCATATTTTTAGTCTGTTCCTCATGTGTGATTTTCTGGCAAATTTATGAGAATCGCAAAACTTAAATAATGATAGACACTTGAGTTTCAGACTTCTAGCTTCATATCCTTCAGAAAATGCAGGCTAATGCAAAACCTGTTATTCTAGCAACAAAGCATATAAGAACAATGTTATATTTAATATCTGTCCTTGATTCTGGATCTTCGATCTTTATCCCGACCCATTACGTTTTTTGCTTTATCCCTTGAGCTGTGACGTTTTGAAGTTTAAATAAGAAATGGCTGCAAAAGCTGCTAACCACTTTCAAGCTCAACTTGTTGCATTTTATAATTTGTTCAATTAAATAAAAAGGAAGTACAACAAAAACTGGACAACTTGAAAAATAATAATAATAATAATAATAAATAACCTAACTGAAGGCTTAAAGTCAGGGAAAAAAAACTTTAATAACTTTTTTGTAAGCAGAATAAAAATCACACGGTATTTTTTTGTTATTTTAAATAAATTAATGTTTCTGGCATGACTAAAAAATTAACAAAATTGGGGCCAACTTGCATTAAAGAAATAAAAATGAGTTAAGACAAGGAAGAAACCGTATCAACTTCTGAAAACACAGTGACAGCAAAGGTATTCCAGTTTCTTGTCTGCATTAAGCCTTATTTTATCATCATCATCGTGGTTGTCATTATTTTTACTGTTGTTACTTCATAAATAACTGCACAGAATGTACCTGGGTGGGCTGCTGCCACTTCCGCTGAGGTCCACAATCCACAGAACTACACTGATGTTCAACAATATGACTGTTATTAATTATTAAATAACAGTGAAAACCATAAACTATCAGAAGTTGGAATGGAACAATGAAGTGTCAGTTGTAAAATAAATAAGCACTTTCTTTCCTTTAATGTCAAACACAGAACAAAACTGCTTATTATTTTTTTACAACTCACTCATCATTGTTTCATTCCAACTTCTGCTCATTTATATTAAACAGTGCAAAATACCAGAGCTGGATCATTGTTAAATGGAGCCATAGGCAGAGTAATAGAGTGGGTCCCTCCAGAGCAGCCCCTCCTGCAGCAAACCTCTACCACTCCAGCAGCAGCCCCTTCCCCAGTCCCTCTATTTCTCCTCATCTACCATAAACACTGCTCAAACCTGTCAGTGTGCATACTGTTTTCTTATTTACTTCTACAATGATTACAGAAATTGAAATAAAATAGCACAAACACTGAGCCATTTGCTAAACAAACAATACAGTCTCACAATGAAAACACATAGTATGAGCAGTAAACTTCTCTGCCCTTGAAACTCACATTCATTGAAATGGTATGAAAACCCACATTCATTTTGCATCTGGAAAGTGGAGGACTAAGCTTAACTCTGGGCTGTTTTCAAGCCATAGGCTTCTTACACATTTTTAGGGCCATGCATGCATGTATGAGTTCTTAGATTCACCTTCCTGATTGTGTTAAATTATATTCCTTGTATAATACAGCACCAGTGGTTAGTGTTTTAAATATGTAGTTTTGAAAGTCCTCTATTAAGCAATGAAACAAAATGTAAGAACCAATAAAGACAAAACTACCCATTTCATAAAATTTCGACCATAAAAAGCCACTCAAACTTCTGTCATTACTATCCACCAATATCAGTAAATATGCAAAATCTCTGCAGAAGTAAAAGTCATCTAAATAATTCCACATTAAAGGGATCTATAACTAATGAAGAGGTTGCTGTTACCAAGCAACTTTATATTTCATTGTTTCATCTACAAATAAAGTGCCTGTTGCCCTTGAAGAATAAATTGCCTATGTTACATTAAAATAATATATACGCTCATAATATTGCAATAGAGGATGGATGGAAAACTCATAACAGATACTAGGTAACTCTTCCAAAGGAGGACATTCACAGGACTCACGCATCCACCCCCTTTGAAGTACAACACAGTGCAGTATCAGCAATCCATCTGCATATTGTGGGAGTAGAACCCACAGCTTTCTGCATCAAAAAGCAAGAATACTACCTGTTGTGATACTAATAATGCAAACAGACTTGGCATAAGCAGCACTAAACGTCTCTTCCCCTGAAGCCCTCAGGTCCTTGTAAAATCCACTTGACACTTAACTAAATCTCTCAACTTTGCAGCACAAGAAATCTGGAAAAAGCCAAAATTTAGTTGGGGGGACAAAGGCCCAAAAGCAGGGACACATATTAAACATTGCTTGTATAATCTTAGAAAGTTGCTAAAATAGTTTCTAAGATGGTGGACATGCAGTAAGCACCCTCTCCACTGAGCTCCTTGTAATAAAACAAGTTATTCTAGCTAAAGCCAAATTCCCAGCATAAGAAAGCAAGAAACTCGTAAGTGAAGATAAACTACACTACTTTAGATGCATTGACAAACTATACCTACAGAAACCACTGAGTTAAAGAAAACTCCAATCTGACAGCTGTTTATCTGCAAAGCTCTCCACGTGTAAACCCAGGCCTGAAACTACTGAAACTCTCCAAACTACAAGATGCCGAAGGAGAAAGAAATAGATACAATGGAAACTCAAGCCACCAAAACCAAACTCTCTGCCATAGCATCTCCTGAAAAAGATGTGATCTCTAAAAGACAAAAAATAAATAAACAGTAAGAAACATCTAAGCAGACCAGTAAACAGAATCCTGAAAAAAGTTTCCACATGGATGATCTAAAGCAAGCTCTGCTTCCACTTCAAACTGCAGTTCAAAGTTTTTCAAACCAGCTCTCCAGTTTTGGAAAAACAATAAACCAAATAGCAGAACGCATGGATATCATCGAGGCCAAAACACAAAATAGTGAATTCCAAATAAGTAAACTGAAAGAATAAATCGGCACCAAAACCACAACAATAATGGAAATGCAGCAGAAAATAGTGGATCTTGAAGCCAGGAGCTGACGCAATAACATTCTAGTAAGAGGTTTACCCGAAAAGTATGAGCATAATCAGTTACCAGTAGTAATTAAACAAATATTTGACAGCTTAATCACAAAAAAAGACAGAAACAATTAGATAATTATCAAGAGAGTCCCTCGCTCACTTCGTAGAAAGCAGGAATCAGACTCACCAAGACAAATCTACATAAAACTTCTTAATTACCAAGACACAAAAAATCTTGATGGCAGTTAAAAAACAAAAATATGTACTTTGGAATGGTACAAAACTAACATTATCGCAGGATTTACCTCTTGAGATCAAAAAGAACAGACAGACTCTTGCATCTTATTGTGCAAACCTAATCAAGAGTAAGATTAAATTCCAGATGAGATACCCAAATACCCTCATTTACCAATATAATGATGTTAAATACCTGGCAGCTTTACCCAAAGAAGCAAAGTCAGCCTTTTTGAGAAGCTTCGGTAAAGCGCCAGAAGTCTAACTCCCGACAGGCTGGGTAAAAGCCAAGCAGACTAATTTTAGTCACCAGATTCATGTTTTACATATCTATGACCTGAAAAATATCTGCAAGATATGCTATGACTAATACATTATAAAGAAAGTGAGATTGATACCTGCACGTTAATTCTAGTTAGAGAGGAACGGAATTTCAGTTAAAGGTTGTCAGAGGGAGACACTTAAGGTGACTCCTATACACAATTTCGTCAGGTACTTCCCAGCTACCTAACTTCCACTTGTAGAAGCAGCAATGGCAAAGATTTTAGCAAAGCAAGATGTTCCCAATTGAGGTGTTAACAAAGGGCAAACAACTAACTGCTCATGCTGGGATGAGACTCTATATTCTATTAACAATCCGATGTCTCGCCTGCTGTCCTGGATGCTAGATGCGGTTAGACAAACCATACAGCTGCAATCTACATTTATTAACACTGTAGGTTTTTGATATAATATGTAAAACTATGGAAATCACATTTTTGACTTGAATACTATTTCAAGTATGCTGTCATAATGACATATGTAATATCCATTTATGATGTATGCAGATCAGTAGAGACTAGGTAACAGAACTATATAATCCCCTACATTAAATACTAATATACAAGTCCTTGGTATTAAGTTGAAGAACTGGCTATTAGGACTTAACATAGCAATACTGATTACAATTTTTCCGGTTGTAGGAAGATTCTGACTATTAAAATTGCAATCTAGATATTATGGTTAATTAGTAATTAAACATCTCAGAGCAACTGGTTGAACTACTGATATATACATGAAGTAAAATGGTGGTACATGTATGATTATTTCCTTTACAAGTACATTCTGAAGAGGCGTCAGGAAAGATATGAACAAAGAAAAGATATGTTAGGGGGATATTGAAATATTTGGTTTGATGAATCAAATAAAAAAGAAGAAATACTAGATTGCAATTAGATGATGTTTAGACATCTCTGATTTTCAAAAGTTGCTTGTGAAATTTTATTAATGTTGCATTTTGAATCAAGCTAGAGAACTGTTTATTAAGAAATATGAATTTGGGGGGAGCTGTTGCATGTGTTGTGGGCACAGATAAGGCACATATCTGAAGGAACTGTGAAGGGGGTAACACATTTCTGACAATGGGGGTTGAGACTATTTGGTTTCTGTTGTTTGAGAAATAATTCCCCCTCATTCATTTTGGTTTAAAGTACAGCCTTCGGAAGATCAGTCAGTCTTCTGTGCACACACACATGCCCACATGAGAGCAGGCATTAATTCAAGTGCACATATACAAAAAAAGACTGTATGCTTTCAGAATTTGGGTAAACTAAATGGCAATGCATCATCAAAGTCAAAATTGCAGCTATACAAATATAAAGCATTATTTTAGTGGAAATATGTTTTAAATGTATATAAATTATTTTAATTAAAAAGAAAAGTAAATTTCATTTATATAATTTTGAAACTTGGTGACGTTTTCAAACTGGGGAGATCTAATACATAGCTGCTGAAAAAAATATAAACTTCTTTACAATTTCATAGACAGCTGCGATCTTATTTATGTATGGCATAAAGTAGCCATGTAGTAATAGATTTTGGTTTAAATTTGACACAATAAATAGAATGTAAATATCAACAGAACTGAAGGTAAACACTAGGCAAAATTTAGCAAGACAGTAGGATCTATAGTTTCGAAATATGTTATCCTGGCACCAAGGATCAATTAGGAGATGAGTGGTGCTGTGGTGCAGATTGATGAAAGACCTATTCTTGGATGGTTTTAGGAATATACATTAGTTTAAGACATGTACAAAGATTTAAATACTCAGCTTTGGCAAACCTTAAAGGCTACACTTTTGTTTTTGTAAAACAATGCTCATTACTGTTTTATCTAGTAGCCTTACACTATCAAGCTCTTCTAGATACAGGTGTAATGTGGGTAGGCACATGTTTAGTCCTAGGAGGGTATGAAGCTGCTAAGCTGAACTATGACTATAGATATAATAAAGGAGAGAAGACTGAGGAATTTAAATACCCAAAATCTCACATAAAAAAGAAATGATTGCTAGGATTGCAACAACATACAGGTTATACTTGTGACAATAGATCAACAACAATGGCTAATCAATTAATTATGCTAATACATTCATATTCTCTAATACCATAATCAGTATGAAATATAGCTCCCTATGATAGAGTTCAACAGAAAAATATTAGTGCCTAATACACATCAAAGGTAGTTGAATGTGGACAATTAATTCATGGAATGTGAGGTGACTGCAAGATAAGAAAAGGAAGACATTATAGATGCACCAAATATATCAATCTAGGGCTAATATCTTCTTTATACAGGATACACACATGTTGGAAGAAGACTGGAAAGGGGATTCAAATAAGAAATGGATTAAAACTATCATTGCTTCTGGAGACAGTTCCAATTCAAAAAGGGTTGCTATCATAATCAAAGAATCACTCCAAGATCACATAATCGAACATAAATGTAACAAAAATGGTAGATGGTGTTACTTGAAAAGATTAAATCCTAATTTACTGAAACCAACTCTCTTACTCAACATATATGGCCCATGCTCGAAACAACAAGGTTTTATCTCTGAAATCCACACCCTATTAAGTCAATTTCCAGATCATTATTTCATAATATTGGGGACTGGAATGCAGTAATAGATCCTTACATCAACCGTTCAAGTAAATTAAGCAAGCATAATTATCAACCATCACTAGCCTTAACTGACTTAATCTCAGACTTCTTTCTTCTAGACCCTATCTCCTTTAGAGAAGACTTAAAGAAAGATAACTGCTACACATGTTATTCTAAATGCCATAACTCTTGGGCTCAACTAAAATTTTTTTTTAATCTCGGAAGATTTTGCAAGAGAGAAGTTAAAATACTCAAGTGAACCTAGATACCTGTCGGATCATTCTAAAATTATGTTAAATATAATTTGGTCAGACACATTGACGATGCCTAGATATCATAGATGTAAATGGTCCCTAACTAACAACATTCTTCTTAAATCTGAAGTGGTCAAGGATATTTCTGGTACCCTAACAGAGTTAGATAATAGCCTTAACAATACTGATATTCCTCTAGATATACAATGGGTGGCATGTAAAACAATTAGAGGATTCCTGATTCAAAAATAATCATATTTCCAAAAAATGGGGAAACAAAAAGAAAATCAGCTAATCAAGGAATTTAAGGAATTAGAAAAGAAAATACAAATAACCCAAGACCCTGAACTGGAAAAACAATTAAATAAAACACAAAAAGAACTATTTGACTTACACCAGCAAAATTACTCAGTACAAGAGTTAAAGTTCATAGCTAAATATAAAGAGGGAGCGCAAGTCCCTTCAAAAACACTTGCAAGATTAATAGAAAATAAACAAGAGACCTCTAGAATAACCCTCTTGCAGTACCAGGACAAAATATTTAAAACAGATAAACAAATTTTAGAAATATTTCAAAAAATGTATACAGAAATCTATAATGCGAATACTCAGCAAGCCTCAAGATATGAAACAGAAAACTTCTTAAGAAACCTTGATTTCCCTAAAATAAATACTACCCAAGTAAGTCTCCTATCAGCCACTTTTAAACAACAATAAATAATGGAAGTAATCAAAAACTTAAAAACAGGTAAAGCACCAGGTCCAGACGGATATGCTGCAGAATTTTATAAGACATTCATTTTAAAGATTTCCTCTATACTCTTAAAGGTATTCAACTATATTAGAACAAATGGGATGACCTATCTCTATTTAAATAGCTCCAAAACAATACTAATACCTAAAAATAGAATTCATAGAGCCAATCCCCACAATTATAGACCGATTGCCTTGATGAATGTGGACATTAAAATTCTAACCTCCTTACTTGCAGAAAGACTGAAGAATATTATGCTGTCTATTATCTCGCAAGAACAAACTGGATTTATGGCCAACAGACATACATGGGACAATACACTAGCTCTGGATGCTATGATCCAACTCACAAAAAAGGAAAGGAATCCGAGATATATCCTAGTTCTAGATGCCTGCAAAGCATTTAATAGGGTCAGTTGAAACATTCTATTTACAACTTTATCCCATTTTAATATCCCCAAAAACTTCACAAATCTCATTGAAACCTTATATAATAACTCACATACATATATGTATATGTCAATAGACCCTTGTCAAACCCAATTAAAATAACCAACGGAACAAGACAGAGATGCTCACTCTCCCTGCTCTTATTTAACCTATACATTGAACATTTTTTCCTACACATCTCGCAAAGAACATTTCACTCAATCCCCAAAATATTGAATTCCAGAATCTTATTATTTGCATTTGCGAATGATTTAAACATATATTTCGAACTTTCTACTACAGACCTTGAAAAAATAATATCATCAACAAATAAATATTCAGAAATTTCAAATTATCAAATTAATCAAACTAAATCACATATATTCCCCATTAACCACCTAAACCATAAAGAAGGATATTTTGCAAACTCCCCTTTTAAAACAGTATACTCTATTATATATCTTGGAATAAATTACAAATACAGCCAACAATCCATGTTGCAAAATAATGTTTTTAGAACATGGAACAATATTATACAAGATCTAGATAGATGGAAACTATTAAAACTATCCATAATGTCAAAAGCAGCAATCATAAAAATGAATATCTTATCAAAATTATTGTATCATTTCAATACTACAGTGTTAATGATGAACAAAAAACAAAGGTAAACTCCAAACGCTATAAAAGAAAACTGAAGTAGGCACTGTGACACTCGAGAACAAAATGAAAAAGTATTTAATGTGAAGCGCTTTTCGTTTGATGATGTATACAAACTTCTTCAGACAAAAGAAACCTCCCACACAGGAAGTATAAATACAGGTTAAGTTAACAGCTCAATTGAATAATGAGTTAATCTATTAAAAACATTTAAAATCAATTAAACATTTAAGAATATTTGTAGACATCTAGAAACACACTACCATCTTCGTACTACCCATCAGGTTTAAACAATAAATAAATGCTGTAATACCAAAAAATATAAATGCTAAATAAACATTCAAACCAATAACTACTTATATTAAAGTAGTACCTCAATTCGGATTAGCAAAAGCTACAAAATCCCTGACTAATAACCACACAAGTCATAATTAGAAAGCGTTGGTGTCCCTTCATCTTTTTAGGCTTTTAAGTTTTAGAATGCTGCTAATAGAGCAGCATTCATTCAGCCCAGGGGAATTATAGGCATTTAATCTTATCTGCCAAAATAATTCCAATTCTTCTAATTTTAGGGGTGTGGGACCACCCCTAACATCATGAAGGATTTGGTCAATCGCTAAAAATTTAAAACTATGCTCTGGACAAGATAAAATGTGCTTAGCCAATGCATTTTCAGGTTTTTTCTTATTGATAGCATAAATATGCTCATACATCCGGTCTCGGAGGTGCCACTCCGTTTTTCCAATATAGAAGGCAGGGCAAACCTGACACTGGGACAAATAATCAACCATCTTAGAATTACAGTTCACCCTACACTTCAAACTACCCTTAAATCATTGGATAACTTAATGGTTAAACTGAAAAAGACTCAGCTTGAAATTTCTTATTTCCGGGAGTGCGTCTCCCATAAAATAGTTCCTAAGGGGTTGAGGCACTTTCAATATCCAACTGGTCTAGTTGCCAACTCAGCCATTCACAAGGACTTGCTTGAATTGTTTGACCGACATGGTTTTGAACTTTTAGAATTAATGATTAAGCATTATACCCTGTTGGTCGACACATTAAGTAAACAAGTAGCCGACTTGGATGGGTTAATTAAGCTGGATAGAGAATTTTTTCGATACAAATATGATTACAGTCAGGTTTTCTCAAGTATTGATCAATACTTGATTAAGCTTAAAAACAATAAAATAAAGAAGCTTGACAGGGATATAAAAGCTTACAGTGACGGTTCTGCTTATCCTTTACCGCCACCATTACAGGTTTGGCAGGGCTCTGCTACATCAGTCAACTTAGCTGGTGTTAATAGGGTTTCAGTACCTAATTCTAGCATGAACTCATTTGAGAATCAGACACCCCATAATAATTCCACTTCCAACACTGCTTTGGCTAACAAAGATGATACACAAACAGAAGTAAGAAGGAGTGAAAGACTACAAAATAATAACAAGTTGGGTCATTACAATTCAAACTCTTGTGACTCTAATTTGTTAGGAGCCAGACCGAAGCAACTGAACGGTCAATATACTCAGAGGTCCAAACAGAAATTCAAGCCACACAAGACTTAAATAATGATGCTTCGGGTTCTGTACAAGAGCATTATAATGATTTTTTAGACATTTCTGATTTTGACTTTGCTTTTTTGGAAGTTCAACATGCATCAACCTTTGGCTCTAACACTTCATACGTCTCTTCTGTTTGTAACAATGTGCATGATTTATCTAGTCAACAACTAAAAAATCCACCTGTTATTATAACTAACTCAAATGGTGATTTTAAAGTGTATAATTTTTCCTCTGTTAGTATCACTTCAGAGTTACTTGATTTGTTTTCTAAGGGTTATACCTATGTCCCCGCTCAGAAATTGGATGTGGTGAACACCATCATAGATGTGAAACTCTTCACCAGGAAATTAAATTTTAATCTAATGATGGCTGGCGAAGTAGTTGACACTGCTAACAAATTCAGAATTACCAGCGTGTTTAACCCCCCTTTACATCCTTTACTGCAGGTTTTTGAGCAAATGTGTGAACTAGATATTAGGCAGAATTTCAAGTATGGGCACAGTTTGTCTGCCATGGATAATAAAAGTAAAACGGAGAGGGAATGTCTTGACTTTATTAAATCACAGGATATCCGCATTTGCAAACCAGATAAGGGAGGGGGGCTGGTTGTGTTTGATAGCTCTGACTACTTTGAATGGATGGTGAGTTTACTTAACAGCCCTTCTTACACATTAAGTTCACGATCTGAAATTAATAGAGCTTACAATAGTATTAAAAACACTATTGAGGAAATGTATATAGAGGGAAGGGTCGACCAGAACATGTTTAATTACATGTTTACTATGTATCCAAGGTATCCCTGCTTGTTTGGCATACCTAAGATCCACAAAGATGTTGTCAACCCCCCCATGCATCCACTGATTGATGGACGGGGATCACCCAATATTCATGTGCGAAAGTTGTAGATGTCATCCTACAAAAATTCCTGGTCAGTCAACACCAAATTTGTAAAGACTCATGGTCATTTCTAGAAAAAATTAACTGTTTAGAATTCAACATAAGACATAATTTCCTTACTATAGATGTTAAGGATTTGTATACGTGCATCCCACATGACACTGCTACGGACTGGGTTGGCCAAGTATTAAAGATTAGTGGCACCACTAAGAATGAGATGGATTTGGTTAGTGAATTAATGGATATAATCCTTGACAACAATTTTTTTATCTTTGGCGATAATTTTTACTTACAGAAAGTGGGGGTTGCAATGGGTTCCCCATGTGGGGCCAGCATTGCCAATTTGGTAATGGCCCACTGGGAGTGGCAATTTGTATTTAACAATTTTGAACTTAAGGATAGATTAATTTTTTATACACGTTACCTAGATGATATTTTCATCTTGTTGGATGGTAACGTAGCGACCAGTGACATGGTAGTCAACCACTTTAATAGTACCACCCAGTTTTTGAATTTTACATCTACATTTAGTACCGAAGCCATTGCTTACTTGGATATTCAGTTATCTAAGGATTATTTGATTAAAAAATATGTAGCTAAAATTCACAGGAAAAGCACGTATTCAAATTCCTTCCTGCACTTTTCGAGCTGCCATCCTTACCATCAGAAGCGAGCAGTGATCAAAGGCCAGTTAGTAAGGGCAGCCCGTATTGTCAGCCTTGATGCTGATTTTGTTGATGAATGTAAATTATTAAAAAGTATGTTTTTACATCGTGGCTATCCTGAAACATTGATTAATGACTTAGTTGAGGAAGTCACGAATAAGAGATTAAGTTGCTTTTACAAGCCAATTTTAGGCATTGATCATACACAGCTTCAGCAGGATGGGCATATGGAGGCTATGTCGGCTAAGGACAGTATTATGACCTGTAAATTTAATGTTCAAGGTCCTATGTTTATCACAACTTACAACATTGATAGCAATGTTTGTTCTGGTATCATTCGTAAAAATTGGGCCTTATTTAGAAGTGACCCTAGTATTTACAACAGGATGGGAACTCAGCCTGCTGTGATTTACAAGAAAGCTAAAAATTTAAAGGCACTCTTTGAGCAGCATCATCGTATACATGCTAGGATTGCCGTATGTACAAATGTCAAGCTTGTAGTTATTGTAAATACATAATAGAATCTAACAGATTTAAAGTGCAGGATTTTCAATATAGTTTGAAGTGTAGGGTGAACTGTAATTCTAAGATGATTGTTTATTTGGCCCAGTGTCAGGTTTGCCCTCCCTTCTATATTGGAAAAACGGAGCAGCGCTTCCGAGACCGGATGTATGAGCATATTTATGCTATCAATAAGAAAAAACCTGAAAATGCATTGGCTAAGCACATTTTATCTTGTCCAGAGCATAGTTTTAAATTTTTAGCGATTGACCAAATCCTTCATGATGTTAGGGGTGGTCCCACACCCCTAAAATTAGAAGAATTGGAATTATTTTGGCAGATAAGATTAAATGCTTATAATTCCCCTGGGCTGAATGAATGCTGCTCTATTAGCAGCATTCTAAAACTTAAAAGCCTAAAAAGATGAAGGGACACCAATGCTTTCTAATTATGAATTGTGTGGTTATTAGTCAGGGATTTTGTAGCTTTTCCTAATCCGAATTGAGGTACTACTTTAATATAAGTAGATATTGGTTTGAATGTTTATTTAGCATTTATATTTTTTGGTATTACAGCATTTATTTATTGTTTAAACCTGATGGGTAGTACGAAGATGGTAGTGTGTTTCTAAATGTCTACAAATATTCTTAAATGTTTAATTGATTTTAAATGTTTTTAATAGATTAACTCATTATTCAGTTGAGCTGTTAATTTAACCTGTATTTATACTTCCTGTGTGGGAGGTTTCTTTTGTCTGAAGAAGTTTGTGTACTACATCAAACGAAAAGCGCTTCACATTAAATACTTTTTCATTTTGTTCTTGAGTGTCGCAGTGCCTACTTCAGTTTTCTTTTACAATGTTAATGATACCAAACCATTTTTTTCATAAAATTAATAAAGAATTAGCCAAATTCATATGGTATCCCAAATCAGTATGAATTATACACAGTTAATATGCCCTAATGAGAAAGGGGGACTGGACCTACCAGACCTTCAGCTCTACTATAAAATTACTAATGCGCTCAGACTTATTTCAATATCGAATTATTCAAAAAATAACAAACAGTGGTCGCCAACATGGGTAAAGATCTGATACCAACACTTGCTTGCCAGTAAAATCAGCCCTAAAACCATTCCATACATAACCTCATCCAATATCAAGATCCTCATACTGAATCAAAGTCTAATAACTAGTGTAAAGAACTTTCAGAGTTGGATGAGAACCCTAAAACTCGAGAAAGCCTTATCTTTTCTTCAACCGATACATCTGAATCCAAATATCAAAATTAATGATAAGATGTTAAACTTGGTAGACTATCCACTAATCAAGGATTGTACGGTGTGGGACATCTATAAACATAGAAACAAAACACTACAAGAATTACAAGAGACTTTAATGGTTGGAAAGAAATACATTGTCATTTTAAAACAAATTAGGGAGACCCTTCCAGTAATAGTGATCCATCTGTAAACGAAAAAGAATTGATGAAATTTACAGAAATTTTGGAAAGCCTTGCAAATAAAAAGAAAGTAATCTCAAATACATGCAAACTTGTGAATTCCCTCATTTACGAAGATACATTACTATTCTCCACTTATTGGGATAACAAAGGAAGTATAACCTCAAATGAACAGAAACTTGAAGCTATTAACGACACTATTCATTTTTCTCCATTTAAAAAACTTATAGGTGCACAATTGATGATTAATAACAATGCATACTACACCCCCATGGCTATAAATAAATGTAATCCTAATTCTTTACCGGCATGTAAATGCTGCTCCTATCCGCAGGCAGATCTCCTCCACGTCCTGTGGTTTTATAAATATTCACAAAACTTATGGGGTTCTCATAAGATATGTTTACAAGAAATGGGTTACCACAATTCAACCCTATGGGCCGGATGTATGAAGGCTTGCACAGAGTCTAAGAGTAGTGTAAGACTCCAGATACCAATATGTCTGCCGAGCGATCCAGGAACAGCCGGTAGGGGCGTGCATGAGAGCACCTAAAACTACTCTTGCACAGACAGTGTTAGTTTATGCAAATTACCTCATTTGCTGCTGAAAGCTATGCAAATGAGGTAAATTTGCGATCCAGGAAACACTAACCTGTCCGAGTAAGAGTAGTGTTATTTGCAGAAATGTACTTGGTTGGTAACTGAGTACCATTCTGTAAATAGCAAAACGGAGCAATGACAGCTCCAAATAAAGGATACATCCAGTTGAGGAAGCATGCCAATGGCCAAATATAAGGCCATTGGCATTCATATGTGTTGCAAAAAAAAAATAAAGTAATAATTTTTTTCCCTGATCCCCGATGTTTAAGCATAGCGCAGTGTCGCGCAAACTTGCAGCACTCTAAAAACCAAAAAAATAAATAAAAATAAAAGCCAAAAATAGGCATTTTATTAAAAATATACATCAGTCATGCAAGTGAATGGCAGGCTGAAGACAACATGGCTACTGAGTAGTGGTTGCTAAGGGGGGAAGCTCAGTGTGAGAGATGTAACCAAGCATTAGTAGGCAATCCTATGCAAATGAGTATAAGGATAGTGAATCCCAATTTTCCCTGCTATGTGAACCATGTCGCTACAGTGTAAGAGTAGGATTTGGTGCGTATCAGAGTAGTAGATAGGTGACATCATGAGGGGGGTATGTATCAAAGACTGTAAGCTTAGTGGAGCAGAGTGGCATGTGTTTGCTGTGAGTTACTCAGGACTGGAAGAGGCGTGTCTACAGTTGTCTGAACTGAAACCCAGAAACCGAAGGCGTACACTGTGGCTACAACCAAAGTTTCTTGCAAAGATGCTTACACTGTGTGCATGCGTGTGCACACCTGTACACCCGTCTAAGCCTGTGTGTGCCAGTGTAAACCTGTGTAAGGCTGTGTAAGCCTGTATGCGTGGATGTGCACCCACCTAAGCCTGTGTAAGCCTGTGTAAGGCTGTGTGCTTGTGTGTGTGCTCATGTGCACGTGTTTGCGCTTGTTTGCGCGGCACCTCCCCTGTGGAAACAGAAAAGGGAAAAGGAAGGAAAAGTAGTAGTAGGAAGTTAACCAAGGAGAACTAGCAGAGCTGCCAGGTGAAATCAATCAGAATCAGCCAATTATACAGGCAGTACACTAGTCCAGCCCAGCCCAGCACTTAAAACTCTGCAAACAACATTCCCCCATGTTTTACTCAGACACACTGCAACACTGCAGTATACAAAGAGAAGTGAAAACTTAAAAAGCTTAACTGAGAAAAAAATGTTAGGGGCTGCCATTGCTATTATAAGGCAACATGTGCAAGATGCTGAGGGTGGTGCCATTGCGGATGTTGCTGAGCAACCCACAGTGAGGAGACAGAGAAGAGTTTACAGACCCAGGGTAACCTACCAGGGGCTACATGAGCTGGAGATTGTGGAGTGCTATAGAGTGGACAGAGAGCTCCTGCAGCAAATTGTTGAGCCATGCAGGCCACGCCTCACACACAGAACCAACAGAGGGGAACCCATCCCAGTGGAAACCAAGGTATGTGTTGGGCTAAGAATACTAGCAACAGGTACCTTCCAGAGACCAACTGGTGATATGATGGGGATTTCACAGGCATCAGCATCCAGGGTACTGCACCAGTTCCTGAATGCCATGTCAGCACATGTCGGTGATCATGTATATTTCCCCAATTCCCGTGAGGTATTGGCCAGCAATATGCGTCTCTTCCAGCAAATAGCGGAATACCCTGAGGTAGTGGGTGCAATTGACTGCATGCACATACACATCAAAGCACCAGCCAGTGAGCGGGGTAGGGCCTACATCAACCGCAAGGGCTTCCACTCCATCAACTGCCAGGTCATGTGCGATGCCCAGGGCATAATACTGAATGTGTGTGCTGGCTGCCCTGGAAGCTACCATGATTCCCATATCTGGCATCTGATGCAGCTGTACCAGACATTTGCCAATGGGGACATTCCTGACGGTCACCTAGTGGGGGATGCTGGATATGTACTGGAGCCGTGGCTGATGACACCCATAAGAAATGCACGCACACCTGAACAAGAACTCTATAATGAGGCACACCTACAAACATGAAATGTAATTGAGCGTGTGTTTGGGATGCTCAAGTCACAGTTCCGGTGCCTGGACACATCCGGTGGAGCCTTGCAGTACTCACCAACTACATGTACCCAAATTATCATGGTATGTGCCATTCTATACAATATGATCCTGTAAAAACAGCTGCAGCAGGAACAGCATGTGGCAGGGCCAAACAGCCCCCCACCATTGCCAAGGCCTGCACAGGCACAGCATGACTCAGAGGAGGAACAACCTGAGCCTGCCCCAGTAGGCAGAAGGAGGCGTGCCCAGTATGCCTTAGCCTTGGCAAAGAGGCAACGCATAGCACATACACTGGCTCAATAGGAACCCTGGAAATTATACCTCTCTCTGACTTGCACATAAAATAAAAGGGATGCCTAATTTGACACTACCTGTTTCCAAACATGTATAGGGAGTGTAGTATGTGCATCCGACATAGGCAGCCCTGCAGCACTACCGGAGACATGATTGCCATGTTTTAAGCAATATAAAGCAGTGCTAAGCAGCATCTAACAATATTTAGTACATGTAAACAAAATCACCCGTGCTAACTAGCGCAATGTTGGGCGACGTTGAGCAATGTTGGCCTAGGTTGTGCAAAGTTGAGCAAAGTCAGGTAAACATGCTCATATTTGCTTTACTGTTCCTTAAGCAATCTGCTCTGCCCGGCATGAAAATAAAAAGCAGTAACAGGGTTCGAACCCAGGACATTGTGCACTATAGTCACAGTATTGAACCACTAAGCCACGATAGCATTTCAGTGGCACTGACACAGCAGGACAATTGCACAGTAATGCAAACACAAATAAATGCTGTATCATATCCCTAAAGAGGCATATGGGTAACCTCCCCCACAGGCCTATGCAGACAGAGAACATCAGGCCAGGTTGTGTGATGTGGGTTGTGTAGGCTATGAAGTCACAATCTAATATATGTAACATTGGACGCTAGGACTTGTAGCACAGTAGTATGCCTCAAGCCAGTATGATAGGCAACAGTACAGACTGAAATGGTGTACGGTACATAGCAGTGCAGGCATAGCAAATGTGTATAAGTGTCAGGTGAAATCCTCATCCTATGTACACCCACAGTAACAATGAAGTGTGCCCCTGGGCAGAAATGTACAAAGAATAGTTGTCCCCCTGTATGTAGAAATGTTGATAAGTCTATGCAAAGTGTCTCATGGAAGCCCTGCAGGCACAGCATGATCCCTGTTGATCTATGACACAAAGGTGACCCCTGCTGTAAAGATACAGCTTGACGTTCCATACACATATAGTATAAATGTCTATACTGGGCGTGCTGACACACTCCAACAAATGTAGTGGATTTCATTCAGCAGCACACTGAAAGGTCATACTGGGCATGCTCACACATAAACGAAGCAAATGTCAGGCAACATACTGAAAGGTCATACTGGGCATGCTCACACACTTATGCCAAATACGGAGGTGATAATAAGGGATCTATGGACAAAAGTGGATAGACATCTCTACTTCCAGAAACACATTCACAAGTTTGTAAGAAAATCATGCTATGTGTTCACATAAACTGCCAAGGTCTGGGCATGTAGGTCAAAGGAGGTTCCCAGTACTCAGCAGTCATCAGACCCGTCAGAGAGTACCACAACACACCTGCGATGAATCAGACTAGGCACGTCCAACAGCCAGAAAGACCACCGAAGTACCCTAACAAGAGGATTACTGGCATCAAACAGTTGTCCCATGCAACAAGACTGAATGTAACCCAATCTGTACTCTGTTGCATACTGTCTACTCAGGAGATCTCTGCCCAACGGACAGGTCCATGTCATGGCTACACTCAGATCTGCACTGAGTTACAGCTCAATGGCAGTAAATATACAGACACAACTGATATTGCCAACATCCTGGCAGATAGGACCACTGTTAACTGTACCCCCCTCTCACCCATGAAAGAGCACACCTCTATAATGGAAGACTTCAAAGTTGCTGTCATCACGGCTGCACAGGTTAGAAACACTCCCCAAAGCCAGTATCACAGCAGCCATGGGACCAGATAACTTCACAGGCTGTTTTCCACACAAACCACAGAACAAACAGGCACCACACTGACATACCATGTGCAGTCATAGCCTCACCTCATGCTTTGTGCCCATTGAATGGTGCACAGTGATGGTTATCCCACTACACAAGGGTGGAGACACCACGGACCCCAGGAAATAGCGCCCCATTAGCCTGACGAGCTTGCTCTCCAAGGCCATGGAATGTATCATCATACAACATATAAACAATTACATTTGTAATCCCCAAACCCTGGACCACAACCATGATGGGTTTGTAAAATGCAGATCATGTCACCTAAACCTGATAGATGACATTGAAGCAGTCAACAGAACCATCGACAAGGGTAAGGTGGTTCACACAGCCTATGTTGATCCTGCCACAGCTTACAACACCACCCCACACTCTGTAAATATAGATAAACCCACTAAACTATGTGTAAATTGCTATGTCACAAGATGGGTTGCCAACAGGCTTACTGACAGAACACACACTGTGAAAGTAGCAGACTCCAAGTATGACTTTGGACCAGTGATAAGTGCAGTACCACAAGGTCCAGTCCTGTGTCTTGTCCTGTTTAGTATCTACTTCCCTGAAGTAAACCTTAACATGGAAGGCTGTGGCTACAGAAGTTACCAGAGGACTTCAAACTAGGAGCCATAATTGTAAACACTAAAGATGTGGACATCCTACAAAAGGGCCTCACTGAGACAGATGGCTGTTGTCAAAGCCATGGGCTCTAGCTCAATGGCAAAAGGTGCATTGTCATCCCCTTTGTTCAAAACCTCTGTAGCCAAGAACTACAACATAGGCGGTAGTATACTTAACAGTGAAAGCGTGACAAGGGACCTGGGGTCACAGGTGTACACTGGACACAAGTGTGATAATCACATCCCCACAGTAGTCAGGAAACCCTGCTATGTGGCACACCACATCACAAAATGTGTCTCATGCAGGATAGAAGAGGACATTGTTCCCCACTACTCATCACTCACTAGAACTATAATAGAGTACAATGTCACTTTTGCTATGTACCTCACAAGACAACTACAACAACTGTAAAGCCTGCAGCAATACCTCACAAAGAGCATTACCGGCCAGAAATACATGCCATACACAGACCATCTCAAAATGCTCCATCTGTACTCCCTTGCATATCACCTACTCAGATGTGTTTACTGCCTAACATACAAAGCTATGTCAAACTCAGAGCTGTTGGATATGCTCCACGTAAAACACTCACAATCCCCCTGACCATTGGACCCAAGACCACGAGTGAAATACAAAAGGAAGGGGTGTACCCATTTAACATATGGATACCCACACCTTCAGGTTAGTGGCACAGCATGGGGCCTTGGAGACTATGCAAGTGCAACTAACATTGGGCAAAGATGCTCATCAGATTGTAGCCTGCTACAGATCACCTACCTTGTCACAGGAACCTCACTCAGTATTCCTGAGAACAGTGGAAAATATAGAGGTCCTATCAAACACCATTATATGAGGTGATTACAACTACCCAAACAGTGAGTGTGAGAATCACTTGTGTACAATGTCCTTTGCCCAATGTTTCCCAGAGTTTAAAAGCTCTAACACCCTGTAACAGCTGGTCACCATGCCCACTAGAGGTGACACCATCCTGGACATGATCATCAGCAACATGGGGTAACAGTGTTTCACAACAGAGATAAAGTCCTCGCTGGTAATATCAGATCATAAAGTAATCACACTGGACATCCACATCACGTCCCCTCACCCAGTCAATGAAACCACCGTGAAGACATTTTCAAAAGCAAACTGCACATGTCCCAAGACAAAAGTGGAAAGTTCAAAATAACTCTTGCTGTAGGATAATGGTATACAATCTGCCGAATCAGTTACAAGTGAATCCTATGAACATCTACAATGATGCATGGATCGACACATCACAAATAAAACCAAATGCACTTCTCCAAAAATAAGAAAACAATCCGGTAGTCGTTGCCCATAAATAAGCTAGACAACAGAAGGAGGAAACTAACATCTGATAGAGCCAACTTTACTAAAGGAAAGGCATCACTGATCATTATTAGGAAGAAGCAATGATTGCTCATAAAATAATTCAAGGACACTTTCAAAAGACAAATTGCCAAGGACTGTAAGAATGACAACCACAAAGCCTGCAGTAGCTATACCACACATGTAGGTGTCAACTTCCAAATATGCTGTCAGCTACTGACAAATGGCAAGGAATACACTGAACCAACTTTCATTGTCCACATCCTGGGGGACAAGTTCAGTGCAAATTTTCCCCCATCACCACCAAAAGGGCCTGTGTCCATCACAGAAGGATGCAGAGCCCCAGACATCATGGACATGCAGGTAAGGACAGCCCTCTCCAAAGACAAGAACACAGCATCAGTGGGACTGGATGGTGTCCCAGGCTGCGTCTTACACTAGGCACAAAAGGAACCACACCTTCACCTACATTCACTGGCCAGACTCAATTGTACCACAGGGTATGTACCCAAAGAATGGCATACACCAACAGTTATCCAGCCCCACAAAGGGGGTGCCACAACAGAACCTGGAAACCATTGCCCTATATGTGTGCTCAGCCTGGTCTACAAAGCTATTGAGCAAAATGTCATGGAACCCATAAACAGTGACATTGGGGACCTCCAGACACTGGATTCTACACAACCCCGCCTTGTTAAAGGCAGACCCTGCCTCCTAAACATAGTTGACTTACTACAAATGCACTTCCAGACTCTGCTACACTTTGCTGTGAAGGAAAGGTTAGTTTGCTGTTATTTTTTGTATTTCTGTATTGCCTTTCTATATTTTGAATACTGTAGTTTGTTTTCTTTATCTTGTGTTTTGCTTGCATTCTGTTCTAACAGCATATTAAAACTTCAAAAGAGACCACAGCTCTCTCTGTTCTGAGTCAGGCAGAAATAAGAACTGATTAATTAAGGACTCATTCATAAGACAGAAGAGGTCACTTAAGGTTAATCACTTGTTAACAGAGGGGGTGGAGCTAGGAACTAAAATTTCTATTTAAGGAGTAAACTAAAACATTTCAGAGCTTTACCAGAAAGGCTCATCCAGACTCTGCTACACTTTGCTGTGAAGGAAAGGTTTGCTGTTTTTTTTGTATTTCTGTATTGCCTTTCTATATTTTGAATACTGTAGTTTGTTTTCTTTATCTTGTGTTTTGCTTGCATTCTGTTCTAACAGCATATTAAAACTTCAAAAGAGACCACAGCTCTCTCTGTTCTGAGTCAGGCAGAAATAAGAACTGATTAATTAAGGACTCATTCATAAGACAGAAGAGGTCACTTAAGGTTAATCACTTGTTAACAGAGGGGGGGGGAGCTAGGAACTAAAATTTCTATTTAAGGAGTAAACTAAAACATTTCAGAGCTTTACCAGAAAGGCTCATCCAGACTCTGCTACACTTTGCTGTGAAGGAAAGGTTAGTTTGTATTTCTGTATTGCCTTTCTATATTTTGAATACTGTAGTTTGTTTTCTTTATCTTGTGTTTTGCTTGCATTCTGTTCTAACAGCATATTAAAACTTCAAAAGAGACCACAGCTCTCTGTTCTGAGTCAGGCAGAATTTTTTCCCTCACTCCCACCCATTTAAGTTGTCTTGTTAAATACCACTGTCTTTCTAGTTGCCCGCCTCTTATGTTAATCTGACCATATATCTCATTTCTCTCTACTTTCACTGGCTTATGTGAGTAATCACAAAACCATCACTTTTGAAATCCCACCCCTTCAATTATTTAAATTTATTGGCCATCCTACAGTATTTCATAGCACCAAAATACAAAAGTAACCACCCCTTTCAGTCCATCTTACTGTTTTAAAAATAGTAACTCTCCACTAAACCTTAACTTTTTAAACAGGTAAAACTCAAGTTACATACTTTCATATCTAACTTCTCTAGTGCACACTGCAGAGTGCATTCTTTTCAATCTTACCTTTAAGCATCCCTGTTACTAGCACTTTCTCTAATACCTAAAAAGATCATCTCTACTTGACTCCAAGTAGACTTTTCTCTATCTGTTAAACCTAGCACTTGCTCCTACAGTACTTATTACCTTGATACGGCACTCTTATAGATAGCACCCCAAAAGGCAAACCCCCCTTTTTCCGTCACCCACCCCCCCCCGAATCTCTTTTTAAGTTTTTTTTTCTTGTCCTTCTAGCATGTCGAGGGATCAGTTGCTAGTGTCCTCTCCTGCTCAGCTGGTGAACCTGAATATTGAGGCAATGTTACAATTGCCTCATGTACAGACAACCCTCTCCTCCTCCCACAAAACACAAATACATGCGAGATGCAACTATACAGCCAAACTGGAGGCTGAGCTCTCTCAACATAGGACTGGCAAGACCAGTCAGGAGGAGAAGGTTACCACACACACTATAGATCCAGTCTCACATAGTACCATCACAACCTCAAATCATACACATAAACACACAAAGACATACATCAAAAATCTACCAAAACAGCAGAGGCCACCAAAGCAGACACCCAAACAACCACCACCTCAGAACACAACACCTGCAACACATAGACCTCACAGTCAGAGTGTCAAACAGTCACAGCCCTTAAGGCCAAACACAATGCCAGACACACTAGTCATTGGTGACTCCATAGTCAGACACACTGACGTCCCCACCAGACTGAGTAAGGAGAAGGTCACAGTAAGCTGCCTGTCGGGCGCTAGAATCCCACATAATGCAAGCACTCAGGTCTCTCAACAGCAGGTACAAATATGACTCAGTCATTGTCCACGCTGGTGTAAGCGACCTGGAGACGTACTCCTGGACTACATGAAAAGAGACATTGAGGAGCTCTCTGATTATGTAGCCCAGGCAGGTATGACCCTGACCTTGAGCAGTATCCTACCTTCACCAAGAATGATGCCACAATACAGAGATAAGATGATCAGCTTTAACAATTGGCTTAAACTCTGGTGTCATTCAAAGGGGATCCAATGTCTGTCTGCCTGGGATGACATGCTGGACAAGCCACGCTGCTCCAAGGAGGGCTTGCACCTGTCACCCCGGGACCAGATATTGGCAAAGGCTCTTGCCACCCCATAGTGCCTTTTTAGGCAAGGCTCAAATTCTAAACCTACCACCCTAGAACACAAAAAGGAAAAAACTAAGGGTAATGCTGCTCAATGCCAGAAGTCTAAATCTCAAAATGCAGCCCTTCTCAGTATGGAGAACATCGATGTCTGTGCAGTGACAGAAACCTGGTTCAAGGCTCCTGAGAGCACCCCAGCACTATCAGGTTTTACCTCTTATCATGCTTCCGCCCCAAAATCCGGACAATACCAAGAAAGGAGGGGGTATCCATATTCATCAAAGACACCCACACCTCAAGACTGGTGGCAAGACCATCCAGGTGCAATTAACCATAGGCAAGACTGCTCTACAAATTGTAGCATGTTACAGGCCACCCTCACAAACTCAGGAACCTCACATGGCCTTCCTGAAAACACTAGAGGATAAATGTATCACCAAACACCATCATACTAGGTGACCTCAATTACCCTAATATAGACTGGGAACACTACTCAAGCCCAAACACCCTAGCCAAAAGTTCCTGGAATTCATAAACTCAAATGCCATGGAACAACTAGTCACCATCCCCACAAGAGGAGAAAACATACTTGATCTCATCATCACGAACATGGGAGCACAATGTTCAACACCGAAGTATACCCCTCACTGGTGAGATCAGATCACAAACTAATCTCGCTGGAGGTCCTCATCCCACCCCACCTGAAATAAAAAGACCACAGTAAAGAACTTCTCGAAGCCGACTCACACTTTAAAAGACCTAGTGTGGTCTCCTTTAAGGCCCCCGAGCTGGCAGAAAACAGTACTCAAGCCGCTGAATCACTTACAAATGCCTTCTACCAGCACCTGCAGGTCTGCATGGATAAGGCAATCCCAAGCAAAACAAAGACTCCAGTCTGGTGGACCCCAGCCATAAACAAACTCTACAACAAAAGGAGGAAGCTACTACAAGATAGAGCAAAATCCTTAAAAGGTAAGACACCCTTGATCACTATAAGTAAAAACTAAGAGCTCTCATAAAATCATCCAAAGCAAATTTTGAGAGAAAAATAGCTAAAACAATTTTGAGAGAAAAATAGCTAAAGACAATCATAAGGCCTTCTTTAGCTATGTTAGAAACCTGGGAGGAAACTCCCAGGTATGCTCAGAACTAGTTCAAAATGATGTGAAGATTACTGATCCTACAGACATTGCCAACATACTGGCTGACAGGTTCAGTGCAAACTTCTCCCCTCCCCCAAAGGAGAGATATCTATACCTGATTGCAGCCCCCAAACATCTCCAATGCCCAAGTGAGAACTGCTCTCCAAAGCAAAAACACAGCATCCATGGGACCTGATGGTGTCGGCTGTGTGCTCCACTTAACTCAACGAGGAATTAAACCCACAGCTAGGACAGCTGTTTAATCATAGTCTTACCTCTGGATACGTACCCAGGGGTGGCGCACTGCAACTGTGGTCCCACTTCACAAAGGCGGGCCTCCACCGACCCTGGAAGAAATTACCCGGCATTAGCTTGACAAGCCTTATCTGCAAAGCCATGGAGAGGATCATAATGGACCTCATAAATAAAGACATAGGGAATTTGCAGACTTTGGATCCATCCCAGTTTGGCTTTGTCAAAGGCAGATCATGCCTACTAAACTTGGTTGACTTTTTGAAACAGTCACCAAAGCCATTGATGAGGGAAAGGCAGTCCATACAGCCTACCTCGATCTGGCGAAGGCCTTCGATACAATACCCCTCGGGTATATCATTGAAAACTCATCAGCTTAAATGTTAACCCATACATCACAAGATGGGTTGCAAACTGGCTGAGTGACAGAACCCACAGGGTCAGAGTTGCTGGCCATGTCAGACTCAAAGCCTGTCACAAGTGGTGTACCACAGGGCTCAGTCCTGGGCCCACTTGTTTTTGGCATCTACTTTCCGAAGTACAAGCAAACACAGGAGGGTATGGCTGACAAAGTTTGCAGATGACTGCAAACTGAAGCCATAGTAGAAAACACATCTGACACAGATATCCTTCAGAAGGGTCTCACAGAAACGGATAACTGGTGCCAGAGCCATGGCCTAAGTTTAAATGCCAAAAAATGCATAGTCACCTTGAAAAAAAACAAGGTACCCTAGCTACCAAATAGGTGGCAATCCACTGAGCACAGAAGAAGTTATCAGGGACCTGGGGACCCAGGTTGATAGTAGTCTGTCATTCGACACCCATGTAGCTAAAGTAGTTAGGAAGACTTTCTACATTGCCCACCTTATCATGAAGGGATTCTCATCTAGATCAAGGAGGTCATAGTCTCCCTATACTCATCACTCATCAGACCAATGATTGAGTACAATGCCCCATTCGAATGTATCTGACCCGACACTTGCAGCAGCTGGAGAGGCCACAAAAGTTCCTCACCAAAAGGATAAAGGGTCTCAAACATCTGTCCTATGCTGCCCGACTGAAAGAACTCCAGCTCTATTCAGTAAACACAGCTTTGCTCAGAGGTGACCTTTGCCTAACATACAAGGCCATGTCAAACCCAGATTTGATGAATATGCTTCACCTCAAAAATCTAGATCCGTCAGAGTCACAGGGCGTCAGAGTCACAAGGGCAGGAGACTTAAACCTCAACACGGCTATTAATAGGACGTGCTGGAGGGATAGATTCATCACCCAAAGACTCCTATGCTGTGGAATAAAATCGTATATGTGAGGCAGAGCACGCTGGCCTTGTTCAAGAGAAATCTTGACCAATGGATGGGAGATCGCAGAATACCCCAGGGGATTACCTCCAGTGTCACTGCTCCACAGCAGCACAGCAAAATAATGGTATAGTTCCCCATAGGTGTGGGGGGGCACACAAAAAACTAGGCTTAGGCTAGGTAAATGCCTGCCCCTAGTATGAAGCCTAGTATGAACCTATGAACCTATGAACCTATGAACCTACAAACAGTTACCAAGGACATATATGGAGGTGAAAGTAGTCCACACAGTCCACCTGGACCTCACTAAGTACTTTTTACACCATTCCCCACTCTGTCATCATGGACAAGCTTACCACCCTGAACATCAACAGCTATGTCACAGGATGTGTGGCCAAGTGGCTCACAGATCAAACACACATGTTCTGAGTTGCGGGTGCCATGTCCGACTCTAAGACAGTTACAAATGGCATCCCACAGGTCCTGGCCCTGGGACCCCACCTGTTCAGTAGACACTGCTCAGAGGTACAGGCAAGCATGGGAGGAGTATGGCTGAACAGGTTTGCAGATGACTGCTAACTGTGGTCCATAATTGACTCTATGGCTGACACACACATCCTCCAGAAGGGGCTTACAGGGACAGATACCTGGTGTCAAAACAATGCCCCAAGAAGAATGGCAAAGAATGTATAGTCATCCCCTTTGCCTAAAACAAAGTGCAAACAAATTACCACATAGGTGGTACTCCAGTATGCATGGAGAAAGTCATGAAGGCCCTGGGGACACAGTTAGATAGTACACTCTTCTTATATGAACACATGGCCAAAGTGTTTAAACACTCCTTCTATGTAGCCCACCCAATGTCACCTAATGTAACCCACTTTGTCTAGTCTGATGATGTCACCAACCTACAAATATACCTGTGGAAAACTAAATTCACAGCAATGTGTATAGCGCGTTGTGTAAATGTGTACTCTTGTAGTATCATAAACCGCTTAGGTAGGGGTTTGAATCCTGCACTTGACAAGTGTGTCTGTTTGCATGTGATCTCCTTGGAGAGAAGCAACCTTTTTGGAGAGTACTCATACACCTTAAAAGTGGTATACTAATCTTTGCCAGGTCTGATGATGTCACCATCCTTCAAACATACCTGTGGAAAAAAGAGCTTGCAGTAATGTATATAGTGCGTTGTGTAAATGCATATTCCTCTAGTATCATAAGCCAATTAGGTAGGGGTTTGAATCCTGCACTTGACAAGTGTGTGTGTGTCTGTTTGTGTGTGATCTCCTTGGAAAGGAGCAACCTTTTTGGAGAGTACTCATACACCTTAAAAGTGGTATATTAATCTTTGCCAGGTCTGATGATGTCACCATCCTTCAAATATACCTGTGGAAAAAAGAGCTCACAGTAATGTGTATAGCGTGTTGTGTAATGCGTATTCCTGTAGTATCATAAACAAATTAGGTATGGGTTTGAATCCTGCACTTGATAAGTGTGTGTCTGTTTGTGTATGATCTCCTTGGAAAAAAACAACCTTTTTGGAGAGTACTCATACACCTTAAAAGTGGTATACTAATATTTGCCAGGTCTGATGATGTCACCATCCTTCAAACATACCTGTGGAAAAAAGCACTCACAGTGATGTGTATAGCATGTTGTGTAAATGTGTACTCCTGTAGTATCATAAACCAGTTAAGTAGGGGTTTGAATGCTGCATTTGACAAGTGTGTTTGTGTGTGATCTCCTTGGAGAAAAGCAACCTTTTTGGAGTGTACTCATACACCTTAAAAGTGGTATACTAATCTTTGCCAGGTCTGATGATGTCACCATCCTTCAAACATACCTTTGATGATGTCACCATCCTTCAAACATACCTGTGGAAACGAGAGCTCATAGTAATGTGTATAGCGTGTTGTGTAAATACGTACTCCTGTAATATCATAAACCACTTAGGTAGGAGCTTGAATCCTGCTCTTGACAAGTGTGTGTGTGATCTACTTGGAGAGGAGCAGCTTTTTTGGAGAGTACTCATACACCTTAAAAGTGGTATACTAAGCTTTGCCAGGTCTGATGATGTCACCATCCTTCAAACATACCTGTGGAAAAGAGAACTCATAGTAATGTGTATAGTGCGTCGTGTAAATGCATACTCCTGTAGTGTCATAAACCAGTTAGGTAGGGGCTTGAATTCTGCTCTTGACAAGTGTGTGTGATCTCCTTGGAAAAGAGCAACCTTTTTGGAGAGTACTCATACACCTTAAAAGTGGTATACTAATCTTTGTCAGGTCTGATGATGTCACCATCCTTCAAACATACCTGTGGAGAAGAGAGCTCACAGTGATGTGTATAGCACACTCTGTTAATGTGTACTGCTCTAGTATCATGAAGTAATTAAGTAGTGGTTTGAATCCTGCACTCGGTGAGTATATACGGTACTGTTGGTCAATGTGGAGTGGGTTTTGCTTTTACTACTGTATGACATGTCAGTATGCATTACACATGTGAGGTAGCTGTGTGGCAAATACATATACGTACATGTTACCTCAATTATTGCATGTGTGTGAACCCTGCTGTCTCCAAGGACACAACTGTCACCTTTGCCAGACTGTGCTCCTGCTTCCCAGACATTAGGTCACATCTGTATGCTTGTGACATGGCCAGCCACTGCAGTGATCCCTGACCTAGGTCATCCATGTCACCCACACTCATTACGGTTACTATTGAATTGTGTGAGTGAGGTTTTATGGCCGAGGTATATGTTAGACCCGTTCTAACGCAGCAAAGTCTGTCAATGATGGCTATTCATTATAGGTGTACAACAACCTTTGTGGATATGCATGCAAACCCCTTATTGCTTATGTGATCCACCGAGGTATTTCAAAAAACCTTAGGAAATGTGATTATTAAAGGAGAGATGACGTAACACTTGGTTGCATGTACACATCGGTACCTGTTCATCATGTTGGTGGCTACTACCTATGTGGTACTGTGGGGATACTATGTTCTGTAAAGGTGGATGACTATGCTTAGTTTGGATAATAGCTTAACAGCATGGGTTTGACAACAGTTATCTGTCTGTATGGTACCCTTGTGGAGGATGTGTGTGTCATCTGGAGAATGCATTATAGGCCACAGTATGCATTACCAGATGTGGACGGACATATCCCTACTGTGATTGCTTGTACCTAAGAGAGCTATATGCCAGACAGGAGTGGTCTCAGTAATGAGTGCAGGTGAATACCACTGGTTACTGGCATAGTATAGTACCTGAAGGATGCAAATTTTGCTGTGTGTCCTACAGCTGTGTGTCAGTCGTGAAGACATCATCTAATGATTGGTTATGGTCAGGCTGTTGAAGTTATATATACCACCAGAATGCAGAACAATGACAGATAGTAACAGTATCACCCACAGCACAGCGTCAAACCATGTCACACACACATGTGTAGTCAGGTTCAGAAATGTGTGTAGCACAATGCATACTGGCCACCAATAGAAACTATGTAGTGTTACTGTGTGATAAAGGGCATGTCACCCTGCCCATGTGTCCACTATGCACTTACATGCAGACAGTGCACCTCCACCATGTTCACAGATGTACACCTGCAAATCTGTGCTACACACATCCCCCACATACTCTTGACTCTCTAAGACATGCTGCCAATGCTACACACATCAGTCAAGTGGCACATAGATGGACAATACACTATTTTAACTAGCACTGGTGTATGCAATACTACAATGACAATCATAGCTTTGATGCATCATGCCTGCTCAGCTACACCTTCAAGCATATCATTACACTCTACTGGCGACAACATGGTAACATTGCTGTACTGCTATAAAGTCACCCTGTGCATCAGCACCATGGTAGCCTGTTCCTGCATCGATGTTACAGATGACAGGAGGTGGCACAGGTTTCATCATATGCACATGGTGGGTTGTTGGTTTGCCAGAGGCCTGCAGTGAGCCATCCAATCGACATGTATGTGTGTGCATGTGTGTGTGTGTGTGTGTGTGTGTGTGTGTGTGTGTGTGTGTGTGTGTGTGTGTGTGTGTGTGTGTGTGTGAGGGGCGAAAGTACTGCTATGGGCCAATGTTGATGTAATGTGTGCAGGTATGTGATAGCCCTAGGTGACGGGTTCCTGTGTGTGTATCTGCATGCACACAGTTCCACCATGTGGCTGCCATATATGGGTATTTGTGGGACAGCCACAGACTGTACCTGCCAGGCTTTACAAATCACTGTCTCTGGCCATGGATTCAGTACCTGTGCCTGGCAGGGGTGCTACTGACACTATCAAGTACTAAGCCAGACTGGGTACTTTCCCCAGAGGTAGATGGATGTACACTGGACCCAGGTCCCTGCTGGGACTGTCCAGAGCCACGTGCATGTGGTCTTCTAGGATGGTCTATGGACAGCCCACCCCCAGCATTGCTGGGGCTGGTACTGGCACTACGGGAGCAGCTGTGACTTGAGGGACGTCTGTGCGACTTCCAGCTGCTGATGTTGCTGGCATACATCCACATCCACGTCTCACCCATCCCGCACTGTCCTGTCACATGGACATGACATTGTGGAGGACATCTAATGTCTCACCCCAACATCTATCCATGACCTCAGTGTAATTATGGATGGCACTTACTAGGTCATGGATACTGTCAGTTAAAGGGGTGTTATGTGCCCTCTGTGCCCTGAGTCCCTGTCTGGTGTACCATTCCATACGTGCCTGTGCCTCCATGACAGCCTGGAACATGCGTGATGTTGTCAGACCTATGGCACGTCTGCCAGTGGCATGATGAGCAGCAGTGCTTCGTCGAGAACCCCTGGACATCTGCCTATGTTGTATCCTTCCAGACATCTGGGTATGGCTGCTGTGTTGGGATGCATGGATACCACACTGTCCTGGCCAATGCTGGCTGTATGCTGTCTCTCAGCTAAGGGCATTGGTGATGGATGTATTGGCAGTATGACTGTGTGCATGGATGGTGTGGACACTTGTGAACTGTCGATTGGCAGCCCAACGACAGACCCTGGCAAACATGCCTGTGCCTCAACACACCTATCATCATCATCATCACTATTTTGCTCAGTTACATTGGTTTGCCCGCTGCATTGAACCAGCCCAAAGTCAGCACCTGTGAGAGGAAGACAGGAAACACACTTTACAACCTGTACATGATGTCTGCACACATGAACACATGCACACATGCACACATGCACACATCCACACATCCACACATGAACACATGCACACATGCACACATGCACACATGAACACATGCACACATGCACACATGCACACATGAACACATATACACTCCTCACTACAACAGACACACACAGACACACACACATCACCAGCAATCCAGAACATACTCAATACCGTGTGATGGTGGGGTACAGTATCACAAGCCAAACATTTATATCAAACATGACAGCATGCAGGATGTGTGTTGCTCAACAGCATGCAGTGTGAGTGTAGACAGCCCTTACTAATAACAGTATACATAGCTTTGATGCATGTGTGTTTTGTTCAGTGATTGGCCTCACCCTGGAACGCAATGTGTACATGGACACAACACTGATGTGCGAGTATTAACGGCACATAGCATGCTGTACCTGAACTGCAGTACAATGGCTACATTCACCATTTCATGCACAGTTGTTACATGGGTTCGTAAGGTGCACAGTAGGGGGCATTACCTAAGATGAATTGTTATGTGTTGAAGAGTGTCGCACAGCCACATGAGAGGACTCTACCCCTCAAGTATGTTATGTGTGCTGTGTGGATGACATTTGGGATACTGAAGTGTGACCTTACAGCATGTGTATGAATACGCCATGTGTAGCATGTTAACATGTACTGCGTATGACACAGTTCTGTGTGTTGTGTGCATGTATATCGACTGTGCCTATCCAACGTCCACTACAGTGTTGCCACATTTGTGTGGGATGCTCTGTGTATTGCATGTGTTTGAGTCAGCTACTCACATTACTGAGATGTGCATAGTCTCACAGCAAACATGCACAGCATGCATTATGCACTGGTGTGTGACGTGGACATGGCCTACACCTCACCTATGACATGCACATTTATTTAGCAATAATAAATGTAGAACACACTCACCAGCATGGGTCTGCTGCCTTGCTGCTGTCACACCAGAGGGACCTACGACGGTATGAGACAGTTTGTCAGTGGCAACAACTGTGGCATTGCTACTGTGTGTTTGCAATCTTACAGTAATACAACTGTCGACAGTCTCAGGCCTGCATATTATATTCCAAAATATTATTATTGCACAACACTAGGCACCACATCTTGTAACTACACACTACACATCTCACATAAGTATGATCTACCAATAGAGGTAACAGTAGTGTACAGCTATGCCACGTTACCTGCACGCTCCGTGTCAACTTGCTGGGTGGCTCCGGTCTCCATGATGATGCATGTCAGTTGTTGTTGTTGCTGTTGTTGGCCAGGAGCCACCTGGCTCAGGAGCAACTCCTCCACTCTGGTGAGAGGGGGATGGATGGCTACCCCACCACCTGTGGCAAGCTGTTGTCTACGGATATCAGATGCATGCTGCCGGACATGTCTAATTAAATCACTGCAGTGATGGCATACCTGCTCATATGTCCAGTTATGCATGCCTATGTCATTTACCCTACGGACAAGGTCTTGCCACAGTGCAGTCCGCTCATGCTGGTCCTGGCTGGTTCTTGAGAACAGCATGGTGTAGTGCTGAACCATAGTGTCTGTTATCACTTCATCCTCTGCTGTGCTGTATGAGGGATTACGATGGTGGGCCATTACCCTGGAAGGTAAAGAAACAATATGTGCGAGCAAGTCAAGTGGCACACTTAATATTCTAAAGTACGGATATCATTTAATTGCCATATATAGCAACCTATTGTCTGTCAAAGGATACACGCTTTCAATACCACATATCAGTGCTCAACCCACAACTGCCTGACAGTGCCTGGCACACTCCATATATCAAACCATGTTCTGCACAGCAACAAAGATAAACCAGTATGTAAGACTATACAATATTATATGGCACATTGTATGAGACACAATGCACCACCTAGCCACAGGGGGTATATATCATGCTAATGCATAACGTAACATGTAATCCATTGCAATGATTGTAGGGTCCAGTCACAGTATTACCAGCATACCACACTAGTCATTGATGGCAAACCCCTGCCTAACATATGTGCTCATTCATCAATATGGGTGGCATACTGCTGTACTACACTATACATGTTGCTAGATACACACCTATATCCTGTAACACACATATGACCAAGGCCATGGTACAGGCATACACACACACACATCAGACATACATACCAGACACAAAGGTATGGCAACACACATGACCTTTATCTGTGTACCATACAGTACTGTGTGTCAGTAGTTACAAGACCTTATGTCTGAGGTATGTCATCTGGAGGACTATGGGGAACAAACAATACAGTGGTTCCAGGACATGTGTACATACACCTTATTGTGCTGTTTAGGCATACAGCTTCAGGTAGTACTACAGTTCATTCAGGGATTGGATTCACCAGCAGTAACACTCAATAAGCATACATGTACTGCTGTAGCCTACAATGGGACACCCCAGTTGACACCAACACACTACGTCAGACCATCTGGCATACTGCTTTTTGTGCCTAGCAATAGTATACACATCTTTTGCTGGGATCACAGCTAGGACACTACATACCATGACAGAAACAGTTTCCCACTTAGCTATCACACATATACAGAACTCGGACACATTCACCAACACATTCACCATCACACTCAGTCAACCTCGCAAAGCAATTATTGCAACAGGTACATGTGGGTGTGTATCAGTTCGTAGGTAGGTTATAGGCTATTGGCCCTAGGATCTATAGATGTCTAGCCATACGCTACCCTGGCCTTTGACACATGGGTGATTTCATTTCACATGGCCCTGTCAAGCAGAGCCACAGAGGTGATTCTCGGGGTGTATTTCCTATCTCACACACAATCATCAGGTTTATATATGACGACTGCTAATTAGGAGTTTTGTTTGCTATTGATAGGTGGTTTGTGCCAGGGTATGGGATGTCTCTGAGATAGGGATCTATCCATCCAGCATGTGCTGTTTATTGAGGTGACAAGCTTTATGTCCCTAGAGCGTGTCATTCGTAGGGATTGTGATCTGATTATGTGGAGCATGTTCAACAGCTCTGGGTTTCACATAGCTTTGCATGTTAGGCAGAGGTCACCTCCAGGTAGACGGTATGCGACACAGTCTAGCTGTTGTTTTGTGGGACGGTCTGCATAGGGCATCTGTTTGAGGCCGGTATTACCCTTTGTGAGGTATGTCTGTGTCCTTTCCAGTTACTGTAGATGTCTTGTGAGGTACATACCACATGGGGCATTGTACTCTATAATGGGTTTTCTGTGTGTGGAGTACAGGGGAACACTGACCTATACTTCCCTGGATGACACACCTTTTGTGATTATGTGTGCCACGTACACAGGTTACATGACTAGTGTGGCACTGTGACAATCAAAGGGGAGACTACTGTCCACCTGTGTCCCATGGTCTATTATCACACCTTCAGTGTTAAGTAGACTACCACCTATGTGGTAGTTAATGGGTACTGAGTTTTTGCAAGGAGGCATGCCAATGCAGTGTCAACATTGAGCTTGAGTCCATGGCTTTGTCACCAGGCATCTGTTGCAGTAAATTTGACCCTCTCTCTCTCTCTCTCTCTATATATATATATATATATATATATATATATATATATATGTGTGTGTGTGTATATATACACACACACATACATATGAACATCCATTGGTGTACATATTGATATACATATAGGCACATATACAGTCCACCTTTCATGGTGGGATTATTGAGTATGGGAAGGTTGTGAGGTATACAGTTATGTCATAATATTGCACAGTGTTGTGCGGAATGCATTGAAGGTGTTCTCAGCCCATGTAGCTTTAGCAGGCCTCACTGGCTGCAACACTGCATACCTGACGAATCTTACCCACAGCATTCAACCACCACATATCATATACCAGCACTGTATGCTGTCTGGATTGTCACACACTACAACCTATATAGGAATATGCACATAACAACCTTCAACAACATATATGTATCCACCTTTCACAAACAGTTGCAGTATGTCCCTTGCTCTATGCACATGTACAGATGCCAATATATCTGACACAGTGAATCAAACCGAACAGCAACTTATAAGGTGAATAGACCAAGGATATTCAATGGAACTCGTACACAGGAGAAATAAAAAACTGTTTATTCCAACAAGAGTTGCAAGAGTTTAGCGCTTTCAACTAGTTAACCTAGTCTTCATCAGAACCATAAGATAATGAATTGGACTGATTTAAATAGTACAAATAGTTCAAAAAGGCGCCAAAACCTTTTAAAGGTGTATTGCACAAATGTTTACAAAAACATAAAAAATAATAAATAATTACTTACACTCACTAATCCATACTATTAACACATCTCCTAGATATGTATATTTCTAACTCATTCATTCTAATACATATAAGTCTTATAAAAAACATATATATAAACAATATGTATAAATATAAAATGTTACATTAAATTGTATAATAGTAATAAAATCTATTAGGATTACTAATTAGCCCGTGGTAATGAAGTGATAAAAAACTAAACACACCTCTTACTATGTTATGAATGAAATATACCTGCAACTTTATTGAGACAATATTAAAAATGGTTTTATACTAATAGACTCATTGAGTCCAGGTGCCCTAGTGGCATCAAGCAAAATCTGCCACTTGCTCTCTAATGCTGATAACTGTGCTTTCCAGTTACCGCCAAAAACCTATATAGGAATATGCACATAACAACCTTCAACAACATATATGTATCCACCTTTCACAAACAGTTGCAGTATGTCCCTTGCTCTATGCACATGTACAGATGCCAATATATCTGACACAGACAGATCTCTCCGTATGTGTGTGCCATACACACACAAGGACCACACTGTTGTAGGTCCATGTACCTCACAGCTGACCTGTTGTGCCTTGCTGCAACATGAACAGGTGTCACATGTGAGCACACAGTAATATTAGAGGGTGTATATATAGCTGCAAATGCTTAATTACTATACTAGCCTGGTACAGCTGTTGCCAATGCTAAGCTACACGTTGATATGACTATCATGCATTTGTTACTCTGTCACATCCATGGTTATATAGCTGTATGCGCTACTCCCCCAAACAGACATTGTCCACACTACTGTACAGAACACAGATAACATGGTTCAGATGTTTCACATTTAATGCTGAGCTACATATATCACAGTTATGTCCCACTGCACACAGCTATACACTGATATGTCCACGGCAGAAGTTATGCAGGGTATCTGTGCATAGATATGTACTGCTACCACATGTTGATGTTTCAAAGTATGTAGAGTGGTCTTTAAATACATCTACTACATGCCAGTAAATACATATCTGTTACATACCTTTCCTTTGTATGCATTCGTATTTTACACTTAGCTGTCTCTTTGGCTGAATGTAATAACTTTGTTTTATGTTATATTTTCTTTTTTTTTTATTAGTTTATATATATTTTTTTCCCACTGGTGTGGGTGTGGGTGTGAGTCTCTCTCTCACTCTCTCTGTCTCTGTGTGCATCTCTCTCTCACCGTCTGCAATGGGATGATTGCATGTGTGGCCAGCAGGTACAGCCTGCTTTTATAGGTATCTGCACATGTGCATGTGATGGCCTCTGCACCAGTTGGTGGCCACCATTTGGTAATTGCATGCAGCCTGCTGTGTGGTAATTGCAGTACTCACTGTCATAGCAACACAATGCTATAAATTGCTATGTCAGGTAGGCATAGCCCTTTCAGCTTTCCAGAGTGGGGCCCATGCTTGTTTGCTGTGGAGACCGTTGTGTAAGTCAGAAGGTTGGTATAGTTCTTATATCTGAAGCTTGGGGTGTAGCCAGTGATATAATTGTTGTACTCAGACCTGAATGTTGCCACTTCCACTACACAGTTGCCAGTGTAGAATTGTATTCACCCCTACATATGCTAACACAAGATACATGGGAGTATGTAGTTTATTTTCTACTTATACAATTTACTGCCATACAAAAGTAGTTATTGAGATGTATTCATTTGGCACATGAACTGTGTGTGAACTGCTATACTGTAAATATTTATTCACTCACTTTTGAACAGATGGTGCTTTTTTACTGTTGACATTGGCACAGGCTGCTCAAGAAAACGGTATAAATTTCTGTACTGGGTATGCCTACCTACATCCTTGGTAGACCCTGAACACACAGGTTTATTGTACATTTGGGTAGGGGTGCAGTAGGACAGAGAGCATTTATGTCTTAATGTGTGAACTTTATCTTGCTGGACTTAAAGGGTTGCTGTGTACCTGTTAGTTTAACAAGGCAAGTAGTCTGTCTGCGTAGCTCCCAACTGTGGACCTATCCAAATGGTAGCCTGAGGTTAGCCTGTTATTGTTTGTGCACCACACCAGTCTTTTCAACACTGGAACAATGGCATTGTCACAGTTGGTTGCTACCAGTACATGGCTACATCCCTTGGTATTTCAGTGTTGTACTCCTACATAAGGATATGCTTCTAGAACTCCTTCCAAAGCTATTTGCACAGTGTGTAACAGCAGAATAGCTGATATGCCTGTGTGTTTCTGCCTCTGCCAGACCTATCAAACACTCAGGTACATATCTGAACAGACTCAGGGTAAAGTAGGTCAAAGTGAGGTACACCTTTACAATATTAGTAACATTAGGTTGAGACTTTGAGAGAACCAGAACATATGGATTAATACACATTTCCTGAAGTACAAGTGGTGTCTAACTCTTACGTTTTGTCATAGTTGGGAAGTATGGCCTCTACCCTAATCAGATATGCTAGTGTTTGTCCTGCTATAATACTGTGTGGTGGTTGTGAAGTGCTGCTGTAACATTATTTCCTGCTAGAATGGCTGGTTCTCTTTCCACTGTTATGTAATGCAACTCCGCAAGGACTGCTGGTAAAGATCCACATAACAGGATTTGTGTAATGGCATTCCTATTTGGCCTTTAAATTCACTCATTCTGATGCATGATATATTGGTTTCAGCACCAAGTTGTTGTATGTTTACCATGGCTCAGTGGTACTTCATGCAGTCTAGTGTGTACAAGGTCCGGGGTTCAAGACTAACAGAGGTATTTTATTTTGCTGCTGAGCAGAAGGTCCCTGACATACAGAGTGACTAAGGCACTTTTAAGCAGTTGTAAGCTGGTTTGCGTGGGTTTGTGTGACACTTAGTAATACTTAGCTAAGCGCACACAAGCGCACCCTTGTGCAAACCCGCTAACTACTGCTTAAAAGTGCTTACTCCCGCTAACCCACGCACTCATTTCTTTGAAAGAAAAGAAAATGGGGAGATAGGAAAGTGGTGAAAAAGGGGCACAAAGAGGGAAAGACGGTAGGGAAAACAGATCGGGATGTGCAGGACGGGTGTAGGGAAGGTCCATAGCTGCCCATTTCTTTAACAGCAACAGCTGTGCATATGCTAGTGATTTGAATGGAATTTTGAAACCTTCCACCCCTGAGAGAGGGGTGAGGACAACCAAGTATGTTGTACTGCCAATTAAATTTCTGTTTGTGTCCAGCTGTCATGTGTGCGAATTGGGCAGCTATGTATGGGGCATAATTGTTTTTTGGGTGCAGATTGCCCATTTTTTTTTCTGGTGAGAGTGGAATGTGGGGTAGGGGAAGTAGGTATATTTTGGGAGGTAGGTTGGGAAGGTAAACAGACAAGACAAACAAGACGCATACAGGGGCGGAGTATGACACATGGGGTGGGTGAACACCATTGATGAGGAAGGGTGTTTGGAAATCGCAAGCCCATGAGCCCACAGATGGCAACAGTGGAACTGAGATCCCCACCCATGGGCAGTCACCACTGCATCTTCACAGCCCGGGGGGTGGCTGTGCTGGGGGCTGCATAGGAGGGGCAGGCTCACCTGTGAGTTGCGCCACTCTTGCCTTGAGCTGGCGTAGGGGATCAGCAACTGAACGCTGGATCTCCCTACGTACCACAGCCCGGACCGTTCGGAGGGTGAGAGGTGGCCCTCCTCTGCCCACACTTGCACGGGGGGGGTGAGCCCCATCCCCTGCAGTGCTTCCACCTGAAGGTGGCACAGGACCAATGGAGGAGGGGGTCCCGGGCTGGGCACCAGAACTGCTGGTGCCAGGTGCCATCGCCAGCTGAGGTGGGACCGGCCTTCCCATATGTTCTATGTTTAGGAGGATTTAATGACAATATGGGTTAGTAATAGCCAACAGCATTCCAGTTTAGTTGTAACAGCATACAGTAGTATTCCCATTAACCCAACACACCAGAGTTCAAATAGTTGAACAGCAAACATAACACATGCATATATAGAACAACAGTGGACATTCCAACAGCATGCAGGATTGACTGGTGGCAACAGACCACCAAGATTGTGGTATGTGAACAGGGCACATGCATCGAGGTAAATGCAGATATTTATATAACAATAGGACATGTGTCCCAACAAATGTTATGAGATTAGACATACCCATTCAGGTGTGGAATTGCATTGTTTATGCACATACAGTGGGGTGTAAAAAGATACCTCCATTAACAACTTATCTATACTTATAGTTTACACTACATTCCTATTGACTGCAGTTAAATATCCCCTACATGTATTATTACTATAGGCAATGTCCGTTAAATTGTGAAATGGGTTTTGCTAGTTCTTGATATACCTGACCTGTATCTGACATACAAACTGTCCTGGATGCAGATGTTACTGCTACATATTTATATTTTTTCATTGATATTTATGTATCTACATATCTGGATGTGTTCAGGTGACATTATCAGGTATATGTTAACAGCCCCCTACATTTCTAGCATCATACTGACATTTCTGGGGAACACATTAACAAGCTACTCATGTGCCAGATTAACCTGTACATGCTGGCCATTAACCGACAGTTCTGGACTGTTTATATGCTTAACAGCTACTGGCACTCCCTTCATCCACTTTAAATGGGCCTACCCATGTGTGGGTTGACTGCACTTAATACAACAGTACTATTTCTATTATGCAAGGGTACAACAACATATCGCAGAAAGTGACACGGACACACTCCAGGAATTATACCTTTATTAATTACATTAAACACTTTTCTAGTGGCTCTCTCAATTATTTGATATATCAGTGCATGCAGAGGTCTTTTATTCAATACTTTTTATACCTTTATTAATGGGTTACAACACCTTTTCATGCTGTCTCACTTATTTTATATGACAGTGCATGCAGAGAAGTTATTCCACACTTTTTATACCTTTATTAATGGGTTACAACACCTTTTCATGCTCTCACTTATTTTATATGACAGTGCATGCAGAGAAGTTATTCCACACTTTTTATACCTTTATTAATGGGTTACAACACCTTTTCATGCTGTCTCACTTATTTTATATGACAGTGCATGCAGAGAAGTTATTCCACACTTTTTATACCTTTATTAATGGGTTACAACACCTTTTCATGCTGTCTCACTTATTTTATATGACAGTACATGCAGAGAAGTTATTCCACACTTTTTATACCTTTATTAATGGGTTACAACAACTTTTCACGGTGTCTCACTTATTTTATATGACAGTACATGCAGAGAAGTTATTCCACACTTTTTATACCTTTAATAATGGATTACAACACTCTTTTTCAGGCTCTCTCACTTCTTTTATATGACCACACATGCAGAATATTTACTAACCTGCCTGGTGGCGCAGCCTTAGCAGCCTATCTGCATAGGCTTACTGATTTGCAGCACGGACACCTGCAGCTGTGAAGTAAATGAAGGGATGTTGAGACATACCTATCCATAATATAGACTACAATAGCAATTCTTACATACTTCATTCCATGGCTACATACTCAGTAGTGGGGCATTTAGCATTTCACGAGCCTCCTGTATCCAGTGGTTCAGTTGGTCCTCCTTGCGTCTCTTCAGGTCTGCATGGTGGTGTCTGACCTGCTCACCAGTCCGAGGGACACCTGTGGCACTGGTGAGATCATGTACTAAACGGTTCCAGGCTTCCGCTTTGCACTCCGTGCCCTGGAACTGGCCCTGCAGGAGTCTTGCATCATGATGATGGACAAGGAGCCAAACCATGTATTTTGACTCCTCAATGCCCTCTCCAGCACCAGCCATACTGTCTGCAGATGGGAGCTACAACCAGTTATGGCAATTATTCCCACCTATGGAGCTTAAATATGCCTCATTTCCCACACTTATTTGTGATTGGACGGTTTTGAAATATCTCAGCTAAGAGCAAACCTGCTTAGCAATGGGTAAACTTCCATTGATATATATGAGTGTGTTGGAAATGCATCCATATTTAAAGCTGTCATGGCTTACTGGTTTAGTACTGTGATTATGGTGCACAGTATCCCGGGTTCGAGGCCTGTCATTGATTTTTATTTTACTACTGGCCAGACCGGATAGGGGGTGTAGCTGTGTTTATCCGACTTTGCTCAGCTTTGCCCAACGTTGCTCGACGTTGCTCTATGTTGCTCTATGCTGCCCGACGTTGCCCAACATTGCGTTAGTTGGCACGGTGCGCAGCTCCGCGCAAACATGTTTTGCTTGCGCTAGTTGGCGCGATGCGCAGCTTCGTGCAAAATTATTGCACTAGTTAAAGCACTGCTAAGCTATGAGCAATTATACTTCACTGTGCTTAATACTAGTGGACTTTGCTTAGCAGTGCTTCACATTGCTTAAGATATGTTACTTATGCATTAATCAGTATGCATGACCATTACACCTTCTTATATATATATATATATATATATATATATATATATATATATATATATATAAAATATTGTTCACTAACGCATAGGCCATTTCACTGCATTTTACTGGGATTTAAAAGGTAAATGTCAGGAATAATTTTTATGCACACATTTCCTACAGAAAATAGGTAATGTAGTGGTGGGACTCAAACCCGGAATGCATACTCTTTGGGCGAGGGCTCTACCACTACGCTACTGCTATTTCTTTTAATTTGCATATAAATAGTTTATTATCCTCTTCGATGTCTACACTGCTAACTGTAGCTAAGCCATGGGCAAACCCGCGCATACATGCGCAAATACAGGCAGCTAAATTTGGGAATAATAAAAAAAAAAGGAAACCTTTACATTTTACACTTGTACAGGGATTTAGAATGTGGGGGAGTGTAGTGTTGTGTATGTGGACATTTGAGTGTACTTGCTCATTTCTGTTGACATTTGCAGTTTAGACACTTGCAGGAGCATGGATATTTGGACTGCTCGGCAGTCTGACACGCCCCCTGCACTCGTGCATGGTCCGTTTAAGCCTTAGAGTGAGTCAGCGCGCCCTCATGAATATGCATGATGCACTGACATCATAGCCTTACACTGCAGTGTCCATGTAAGACTTAGTTAGTCTTACACGGGGGATTAGTGAATCCCGGCCTATGTTGGGAACTAGCAATTCTTCATACTACAGATTTAAAACTCACCAAAATACAGATACATATTTTAATTATTACATGATCACTTGTTAAATTATACATAACAAAAAACTGGATTGATCGTACTAAATTAATGTGGAAAGGTTTCCAAGCTATGGCTATACAATATATATATATATATATATATATATATATATATATATATATATATATATAAAATCATCTCAAAAATTAATCTTTATGAATCCTAAGAAACGCAGCTACTACCAGAAGCTATGGAAGCTACTGTTTGAAAATATCTTGCTTATTTGAGATTAGCTTAGGGTTAGTTTAGAGACATTTTGACTACTAGAACCTGGTCATGATAGATACATATTTTATTTAACATGAATATGTAACTAACAGTTCAAGATTATGGCATTGCAGAAACACATTTAGAAAATGGTTGATCTGTTGTTTCCTCACTCTCTCATGATTATCTTGGCAACAGTATTGTAAATAGTGCATATATTTTGTTAGTAGCAGTTTGTGTAATAGTATTGAATGATTTTGTTA